>NW_026884518.1:0-55024 GCF_032173495.1 Musca vetustissima | reverse complement strand
AAGAGTGTATATTTAATAAAAAAATCAAACACTTGACAAGGCGTGGATTTCTTAAAAGATTTTTTCTAAGGCTAAACTATCTCTCCTGCTTGACGAAAACACTTCTTGTCCCGATAATAATATAGAAGCACAATGGCAAATAATTGCCCATTTCCTACAAACTGCAGCAAAAGCAACACTTGGGTACCAAAAACCACCACCAAGAAACCCTTGGTACGATCAGGAGTATCGTAATGCTCCTGATGTGAAAACCCCAGCGTATAGGGCAATCCTGCAGACGTAGCAACACGTAATGTGAGGGAGAATTATCGGGAGAAAAGGGGAGAGAAGAAACGTGTTTTCAGAAAATATAAGAAAGAACAAGAAAAACGTGAGCGTGAGCAAATCGAGATGTGCAGGAGTCAGAATGAAGTCCGGAAATTTTACCAACGAGTAAAACACCAAATCGAAGGTTTTGGTGCAGGCACATCCTTTTGCAGATATGAAGAAGGAAACCTGCTGACAGATACAGACAGGGTGTTGAGGATCTGGAAGGAGCATTTTGAAAAGCTACTGGTATCAAATAGTGGCGGTGAAGAAGATACCCCAGAACCAATAAGATATGATAGTATAGAGTGTATACCACCTAGCCAAGATGAGGTCATAAAAGACATTAATCGGCTCAAGAACAATAAAGCAGCAGGAACCGATGGGTTACCAGCCGAACTATTCAAGACTGGTGGTCAGATGCTGGTCAGGAGCATGCACCAGCTGATTAGTGCAATTTGGCTATAGGAATGCATGCCCAATGATTGGAACCTCAGCATCTGTGTCCCGTGCACAAAAAAGAAGACAAGTCGATATGTGTCAGCTATAGAGGAATTAGCCAAGATGAGGCCATAAACCAATTAATCGGCTCAAGAACAATAAAGCAACATAAGCCGAGAGGCTACCAGCCCAACTATTCAAGACTGGTGGTCAGATGCTGGTCGGGAGCATGCACCAGGTGATTAGTACAATTTGGCTAGAGGAATGCATGCCCAAGGATTGGAACCTTAGCATCCTGTGTCCCGTGCACAAAAAAGGAGACAAGATGATATGTGCCAACTAAAGAGGAATTTGCCTTCTTCCCATCGCATATAAAGTGCTATCCAGTGTGCTGTGTGAGCGATTGAAGCCAATGAAATTATTGGACCATACCAATGCGGCTTCAGACCTGGCAAATCCACCATTGACCAGCTTTTTACTCTGTTACAAATCCTGGAAAAAAACCACGAAAAACACATCGACACATATCACTTATTCGTCGACTATAAAGCCGCATTCGACAGCCCTATCCGTTCAGAGGTGTTAAAAGTCATGTCTGCGTTCGGCATTCTTGCCAAATTAATACGGTGGCACAAGTTCAGCAGTTAAAGTCGGAAAGGATCTATCGGAGCCCTTCAATACCGAACGAGGATTCAGACAAGGTGACAGTTTGTAGTGTGATCTTTTTAACATCGTGCTCGAAAAGGTCATACGAGACGCAAAGGTAAACAGAAATGGCACTCTGTACACCAAACAACACCAGTTACTCGCCTACGCCGATGACATATATATAATGGGTCGAACATTGCGTGCGGTAACAGCCACCTTTGAACAAATTGAGAAGGAGTCTGCCAAAGTGGGTCTGACAGTAAACGGCGAGAAGACCAAGCTGATGGTATCAAGGCGCAAGACGTCCAGTATACTCGGACCATATGTGGAACATGAGAACTACAGCTTCGAAGTAGTTCAAAATTGCATATGCCTTGGTACCGCCATAAATAAAACGAATGACATCAGTTTTGAAATTCGAAGAAGGATTTTGATGGCCAACAGATGCTACTATGGTCTGAGCAAACAACTTAAAAGCAAGGCCACCTCCCGCCAGGCCAAACTCACACTCTACAAGACGCTGATACTACCCGTGCTGTTATATGGATCTGAAGCATGGGTATTTACGCAAGCAGATGAGTCAGCTCCTGGAGTGTTTGAGAGAAAAATTCTCCGATCTGCGTTGACGGTGAATATCGCCGGCGAATGAACCATAAGTTGTACCAGCTATTCTCGGACATCGAAATTGTTAGACGTATTGAGCTGCGAACCAGCTGATTACTCACGCAGAAGTGGAAGGCCACGAATAAGATAGAAAGACCAAGTGGAAGACAACATTGCCGAAAATGGTCTTTCAAATTGGAAAACACTGCGCAAACTGACCGACGCGCCTGGAAATCTTTTTTAAGCTCGACTTATGGAATTAAAGCTCTGTCACAAGCCAGCTAAGCAAAAAATATTTAAAAAAAGTCCACGCCTATATTTAGAGCCTTGAAAAATATTTTTAAAGATATATGTTTGAGGCCTGAAAACTTATTTTTAGACCAGTGAGCGGAGCAGTATAGTCGGACGGGGCCGACCATATGATACCCTACACAACTTCCACGAAAATCTAACTTTCTGTTGTTATATATTCTGAACTTTTGGCAATATTTCGCGATATTCGCACCCTCTTGACCGACTAGATGTCAACAAATAGTTCTAATACCGTGGGTTCTTTACCGTTGGTTATGATGTGATGTTGGACTTTCAATTGTAGCCTATAGTTCGACTCGAAAAAACACACAAAAATTAAGTTTTCGGTCCAATTTATCCCAAAATTATTATCTGATCATCACTGAAAATTATAGGCGTTGTCCTTGACCATAACTGGAATCCCATGGACAATTTCAAAGCGATCAGAGCTATATTTCCGCCATCTAGTGTGGTATTGAGTTACTAAATAATATCTCAGTACGTAAGCACCCGTAAATATTTAAGTATAACTCCCACATTAGAATACATACTGGTATCAATTTAAAGGTCAACCACTCCTGTTGAACATAGGAGTGGTTCTAGGTCCGTCAGGGGCAAATATATACGCCATAGAATACAAATTTTGTATTTTTTCACACAAAAGTCAGGGTCCATTTTACCCGCTAAATATTGGCCAATCTTTATCAAAACAGGCATGCTTATTCTTTGACCCGAACCCCTTTTTCCACGTAAAATTTCGCGATGTTCGGGCCATAATTGCGGCCTCTGGAGCGACCAGAAAAACTAACAAAAATTAAGTATTTGGCCCATTTCATTACCTAAAAATTAACCGATCTTTACCAAAAACAATAGGGTTCTTCATTGGCCAGAACCCATCCTACATGCAAAATTTCGTGAAGATTGGTCCATAACTGTGGCCTCTATTGTGTTTTCAAATTATAATGGACAGACGGACGGACGGACACACATGTCAAGATCGACTCAGCTAGTCGAGATATGACGATCGGTATACTTAAAGGTGGTTCTAGGACCAATATTTCGCGGCGTTACAAACTCTTGGGGCTACACAAAGCTATAATACCCTGACAACATTGTTGTGTGGTATAAAAATCTACGTTTGAGTACTGAAAAATATTTTTTATTCATCTGAATCTTGAAAAAAAGTGTTTTAGTAGGTTCATGGTTTTTTAATTTCGATTTTTTAAGAAAATTACCCTTTTTTAAATTTAAATAATAATGTATATATACTTACATATAAACTCATTGGAGTTCTGTGATCCATTACCGCTATCGGCCCCGCTGCTATGCATGTCGACGGTGGTGTTGGCGGCGGCGGCATTCGACGACTCATTAAGATGTGTATTAATGCTAATCGAAGAGCATTTAAAGCCATCGTTGAAATAAACGTGATCCGAGGCCGGATTCAATTTCATTGTGGAATATTTCGAATTCTTTTATTGTTGTAGTAGCCAGTATAACGACAAATCGAAGCGACAATTTTTTTTATTTGCACACAAAAAATAATATTTTTTCGCGCTCTTCTAAGCGGATGACCAGACAAATATTTTAGTTTTTGTTGTTTTAATTTTTTGTTGCGATTGACACTCGTAGGTACTTTGATTCACTTTGCAAGGCACAAATATACACGTTTTAATTAAATTTGCTGGGGGGTTTGAGATGATATTCGATGTTGTTACCTTTGTTGTTGTAAATTCCACTGCTACAATTTAAATAAACAAAATAAAAAAACAACGTTTATTATTATAAAGGAATTTTTTGTGTACAGATTTGTGTTTGTTGGTTAATTTGTTGTATTTTTTATTTTTGTTGTATATACTTTGTATGTCTAATGTCTTGGCTAATTATACCCTACCACGACTATATAAATATGTTTATTTTTGTTGGCATGTTTGGCAATAATTATTTTATATGCAAACATTAACAAAAATTCGCAATATGAAAACCGCAAAAAGAGCCACGTGGTGTTTTTTTAATTAAAAAAATTAATAATATATATGAACATTTTTATTTTGAAATTTTAATACAATAAATATTTAATTAAATCAATAAATATGGCATTAATTTATAAATATTTTTTAGTTACTAAATATGTGATTAATAATATTTATGTTTTTTAAATTATTTACATTTTTTAATTTATAAATAATTTTTTAACTAATATTTTTAATATTAATTTTTTTAATTTTATTTTTTTAAGTTTAATTTTTTTATTTTGATTTTAATTAAAATTTTTTAATTTTAAATTTTTTTTAATTTTAATTTTTTTAATTTAATTTTTTTATTTTAATTTTTTAACATTATTTTTAATTTATAAATAATTTCTTTAATTAATATTTTTCTAATATTAATATTTTTTTTATTAATTTTTTTAACTTAAAATTTTTTTAATTTTTTCTAAAATCCCAAGTGTAGAGCACACACTTTTTTATTCAATCTGATTGCAGTCTTATTTTATTCTGTGTGACTTATTTTTACTTAAGTTTAGTTTTAATTTAATTGTTAACTAAATTAGATTTCCGCACTGTGGCGATTGTCATTTGTTAAGAGAGTGTGTGCGACGACTTTAAACAACAAAATTTAACAGCATATTTAATTTTGTGTTGAACCAGTGGGTCATTAAACTTGAAATAATTGTAACATTTATTTTTGTGATATAAAACTTGTCATAATTTGGATTTGTATGAGGTTTAAGCACAGATGACGTTCATTAGACAAATATTTGGATGATTTACAAAGCCTCAAGCTGTGATGGCATTCAAATAAAAAAAAAAAAAAATACTCTATAAAGTGGTATCGATAAAATTCCAAAGTTAATTTTGGTTTTTCTGTTTCTTTAGAATTCCAGCGAACCGTAAAAATTTACTTATTTCGAAATGACATTGAAATTGTTTTTGGGCGTTGTTAGCGGACTTATTAATTAAGAAATTAAATGAAAATAAGTTTGGTTTTAGCGTTAGGAATTTGATTAATTTAACATAGGGAAAATACGAAAGCCTAGGAGGTTCCTTAGTAAATTTATTAAGAAAATCTTAACAGCAACTAAAGCCTCGAAGGCGTTTGTGAACATTTTTTTTAAATAATTCACGCTAAAAGCACAGAAATTTGATTTTAAAAATTTAGGCCCAAAAACCCAGGAGATTCTTTTGAAAAACTATCTATTTAAATACACATTTATTTCAAAAATACACGTTATTTAGAAAATAAATTAAAAAATAAAGTCCAAAGCCTGTTTAGAATCTTTTTTTAAATCCAAGGCCTATAGTCCAGTGGTTTATTTGAAAAATACATATTTTAAAATGCCAGGAGTTTATTTTATTTAAAAAAATAGGCGTAAATCCCCTTTAGAAATCTAAACCGATTTTCCGAAACTTAATACATATCACTCTAGACTTAATTTAGTACGCTATGCCAAATTTCGTGCAAATCGAAGGATATATAGAGACTTTGGTGCACCATTTACCTTAAAGCGGTCAAAAATATATATGGAAGCTATATCTAAATCTGAACCCAATTTCAATAGGGTTCGTCCTTGGGCCAAATAAATGAGCTATGCCAAATTTAATCCAATTCGAATCAAAAGTGCGAACTGTGAAACAGTGAAGTGAAGGAGGTCGTGCAAAGTTTGTTTCAAATTGGACATTTCGTTCCGTTGACCATTCTGTGGGGGAGGGTGGACCGATATTCCCCATCTTCGAATTTAAACTAAGTTTGGGCAAAATATTAAGATGTGCAAAGTTTGAATGAAATCGGTTGCTGCCTTCGAGAGTTATTGTGCGCACCAGCCAGCCAGACAGGCGGACAACGCACGGAGGACGGACGGACATGGTTAAATCGACTCCACATTTTCTGATACGGATTTGGTCTAAAGAAACATGGGGTCTAAAACCAATATTTCGATGAGGTACATTTTTACCGTATCAAAGTGTATATACCCTCATTAGCTTAAAGGCTGAGGGTATAAGTATTAAAATATCGTGAGAATTGCAATATAGCTCGTCGTCTTTTCAGCTTCGTTTACTTGTTTGTATAATAAAAAAAATATATATATATATATATATTATTGTTGTTTATACTAGAGAGAGGTTTTGTTGCGGATATTCTCCACAGAAGTTGTTTAAAAATTAAAAAAAAAAAATTAAATCTAAATGTTTTGCTATATAGAATTATATGATAAATAAATTATAACTAAATAAATATTTATGGGGGACACAGCAAATAAATTTAAAATATGGATTATTTTTTATGGAATCATAAATGAAAAACAACCATCTAATACTAAAAATTCCAACGATACAAATATTCCAAATTGGAAAACGGTTGGAATTTTTAGTATTAGATGGTCGTTTTTCATTTTTGATTCCATAAAAAATAATCCATATTTTAAATTTGTTTGCTGTGTCCCCCCTAAATATTTTTTAGTTATAATTTATTTATCATATAATTCTATATAGCAAAACATGTAGATTTTTTATTTATTTATTTTTTTTACATTTTTAAATAACTTATGTGGAGAATATCCTCAACAAAACCATCCCAATATATTTTTTTCATTACTTTTTTCAAAAAGTTTATATAAAATAACAAATATTCTGACCTCCGACAATGCCATCAAAGTTAATATTCTGGCTTTATTAGCACAGCTATGGAAATATTAAAAAAATCGAAACAAAAATTTTATACAGTATGTGTTTGAACGACAAAAATTAATGGGCGAGATTGAAAATATTTTGAACAAGCAACAATTTCGTCAAACAAATGTTCGCCGGTAAAATATTAAAAAAAAAATACGTCAACAATGAAACAAACTGATTGGCATTTTTGCGTTTTGGTTTTTTCGTAGAGAGAGTGACACTTTAATTAGAATTTAGTTATTATTTTGATATCTCCTGATATATATTTCAAAAAATTTTCTGAAGTTTTATTAAAATTTTTATATAGTAATTTTATAAACTAAAACTCTCTTTAATTCACTAATTTATTTTTGTATACAGTATTTTTCTTTAATTTTTTAATTCACATTTTTCTTTGCCAGTTTTCTAAATAATTATTTAATTTGGTTCATCTTCAATTGTGTAATATCTTATAATTTATTATTTTTTCTTATTTTATAAATTAATTTCAAAATTTTCATACTTTTTTCCAAAAAATTTTCACTGCAACTGCTAATTTTTCGGCATAGAACTCAGTTGTGTAGCAATTTTATTTTTTTCTAAAATATTTTTTTTGTATATAATATATATTTTCAATAATTATATTATATTTTTTGTTGTTATTATTATTATCAATGCACTTGTTTCACTTTTGCTCTGTTATAATTATTATTTAATTTTTATTATTTTTCTCTTTCTTTATTTTTGTTTTGACTTTATTTTCCGTGTTGGTACTTCGTCCAAGTTTGAGTTGTGACTGTTTTCATTTATGGCTCAAACCTTGTCTTTTATAAAATCAAAGCGAAAAATGTTCAGTTTTTATTTTAACCCAACCTAACCAAACGTTCGGTTCGTTTGTTATAAAAAATGTGTTAGTGTTGTTGCTGTTGTTGTTGTACATTCAAACACAATCCACAACAACAATAAGAACAACGAATGAAATACAAAAAAACGACAGTAATAATAATAAAACTCCCGCCTCTCATGTGCAGCAGCTCGCTCGTATTTGCAAACGACGATCAATCAATGCTCTCTTGACTATTACTCTCGTTCGTTCGTCGATCGTCTAGCCAAACAGTTGCACCCCCTTGTTTCGCTTTCGTTCGGCCAAACCACGGATCAAAAACCGACAGAGTTTTATATTTATTTTATTATTTCGTATAGACAAGACGACGACATTGCTCTCCTTTACCGTTGTTCGAGAAGTGTAGAGAGCAAGATCTCATTGGTGGAGTTGCCAGATGGGAACAAATAAAGTAGGGAAAAAGACTTCCTAAATTAAAGAATATTTTTAAGGGCCCAAACAAGGGGTGGATTTTTTAAAGAAGACTTTTTGAAAAGCCCTCAACCAAGGCGTGGATTTTTTAAAGAACACTTTTTGAGAAGCCCTCAACCAAGGCATGGATTTTTTAAAGAAGACTTTTTGAGAAGACTTTTTGAGAAGCCCTCAACCAAGGCGTGGATTTTTTAAAGAAGACTTTTTGAGAAGCCCTCAACCAAGGCGTGGATTTTTTAAAGAAAACTTTTTGAGAAGCCCTCAACCAAGGCGTGGATTTTTTGAAGAAAACTTTTTGAGAAGCCCTCAACCAAGGCGTGGATTTTTTAAAGAAGACTTTCTGAGAAGCCCTCAACCAAGGCGTGGATTTTTTAAAGAAGACTTTTTGAGAAGCCCTCAACCAAGGCGTGGATTTTTTAAAGAAGACTTTTTGAGAAGCCCTCAACCAAGGCGTGGATTTTTTAAAGAAGACTTTTTGAGAAGCCCTCAACCAAGGCGTGGATTTTTTAAAGAAGACTTTTTGAGAAGCCCTCAACCAAGGCGTGGATTTTTTAAAGAAGTCTTTTTGAGAAGCCCTCAACCAAGGCGTGGATTTTTTAAAGAAGACTTTTTGAGAAGCCCTCAACCAAGGCGTGGATTTTTTAAAGAAGACTTTTTGAGAAGCCCTCAACCAAGGCGTGGATTTTTTAAAGAAGACTTTTTGAGAAGCCCTCAACCAAGGCGTGGATTTTTTAAAGAAGACTGTTTGAGAAGCCCTCAACCAAGGCGTGGATTTTTTAAAGAAGACTTTTTAAGAAGCCCTCAACCAAGGCGTGGATTTTTTAAAGAAGACTTTTTGAGAAGCCCTCAACCAAGGCGTGGATTTTTTAAAGAAGACTTTTTGAGAAGCCCTCAACCAAGGCGTGGATTTTTTAAAGAAGACTTTTTGAGAAGCCCTCAACCAAGGCGTGGATTTTTTAAAGAAGACTTTTTGAGAAGCCCTCAACCAAGGCGTGGATTTTTTAAAGAAGACTTTTTGAGAAGCCCTCAACCAAGGCGTGGATTTTTTAAAGAAGACTTTTTGAGAAGCCCTCAACCAAGGCGTGGATTTTTTAAAGAAGACTTTTTGAGAAGCCCTCAACCAAGGCGTGGATTTTTTAAAGAAGACTTTTTGAGAAGCCCTCAACCAAGGCGTGGATTTTTTAAAGAAGACTTTTTGAGAAGCCCTCAACCAAGGCGTGGATTTTTTAAAGAAGACTTTTTGAGAAGCCCTCAACCAAGGCGTGGATTTTTAAAGAAGACTTTTTGAGAAGCCCTCAACCAAGGCGTGGATTTTTAAAGAAGACTTTTTGAGAAGCCCTCAACCAAGGCGTGGATTTTTAAAGAAGACTTTTTGAAGGCAAAGCACAAGGCATGTCTCAACCAAGGCGTGGATTTTTTAAAGAAGACTTTTTGAGAAGCCCTCAACCAAGGCGTGGATTTTAATGGCGTGGATTTTTTAAAGAAGACTTTTTGAGAAGCCCTCAACCAAGGCGTGGATTTTTTAAAGAAGACTTTTTGAGAAGCCCTCAACCAAGGCGTGGATTTTTTAAAGAAGACTTTTTGAGAAGCCCTCAACCAAGGCGTGGATTTTTTAAAGAAGACTTTTTGAGAAGCCCTCAACCACGGCGTGGATTTTTTAAAGAAGACTTTTTGAGAAGCCCTCAACCAAGGCGTGGATTTTTTAAAGAAGACTTTTTGAGAAGCCCTCAACCAAGGCGTGGATTTTTTAAAGAAGACTTTTTGAGAAGCCCTCAACCAAGGCGTGGATTTTTTAAAGAAGACTTTTTGAGAAGCCCTCAACCAAGGCGTGGATTTTTTAAAGAAGACTTTTTGAGAAGCCCTCAACCAAGGCGTGGATTTTTTAAAGAAGACTTTTTGAGAAGCCCTCAACCAAGGCGTGGATTTTTTAAAGAAGACTTTTTGAGAAGCCCTCAACCAAGGCGTGGATTTTTTAAAGAAGACTTTTTGAGAAGCCCTCAACCAAGGCGTGGATTTTTTAAAGAAGACTTTTTGAGAAGCCCTCAACCAAGGCGTGGATTTTTTAAAGAAGACTTTTTGAGAAGCCCTCAACCAAGGCGTGGATTTTTTAAAGAAGACTTTTTGAGAAGCCCTCAACCAAGGCGTGGATTTTTTAAACAAGACTTTCTGAGAAGCCCTCAACCAAGGCGTGGATTTTTTAAAGAAGATTTTTGTAGGAGAATTTTAATTGAATATTTTGTGAAGAGGCTAAAAATATGGCAACACTCCAAATAGAGTTCGGCTTTAGTGTACAAACGTCACTACGAGAACTCGCGAAATATTTCCGGAGTCATGTTGCTGGCCAAAAAAAGAAAAATATTTGAATTTTTTTTATTTGAGTTCGTTGGTGTTCGATCGAACATTCTCCAACATATAGTGGCTATTTATTTCTGAGTACGCGTTGCACTTGAATTTTGAGTTGTCGTACAAAAAACTCTCAGGTTCCACTACATTTGAGCCGGGTCATTAGAATTTAATTCATTCTTTCGTTTTTGCGTAGTTGGTGTGGAGTTTCAATTTTTTTGTTTGTTAGAGGTATTTAATTTCTTTGGGAGGGAGAGATTTCGATTTCAGTTTTTATTATTTTTGTTGGGTTTTTACGTTTTACGTCCAAATTCGAATGATCATCAGCAACCGCAACCAGTAGCTAAATGGCTGGCCATTTGTTTTGACGCCTTTTAGTTGTTTTTTTTTCTTTCAAAATCCATTGATTGATGTTTGTTGTTGTTGCTAATTTTTTTGTTTGCCTTTGTGGTTTTTGGCAATTTTGGCCAAACGTGATTTGCATGGTCACTCAAGGTCTGTGTTCCGATTTTAAGAAAAAGATTAGTATTTTGGAATTCTTTACAGCTTTTGTTGTGGTCAGATCATCATCATCACCGCCATTTACTGGAAGTGTTTACAGACAGACATACACACACACATATATATATATATATATATCAAACACACAGTGGTTTTTTATGTTAGAAGAGATGTTTGCAAGATAACTGAAATTATAATTATTTTTTTTTACTATTCTCAAAACTTTAAAATTCCTCACATCGGTAACTAGTACAAATTGCTGCGATCCAGTTGGTGGTAGTTTGCTTTGGTGGTGAATGGCAATTTGAAGAAAAAAAAAACAATGTTTGCAAAAAAAAAATCCATTGTCTTTTTTTGATTGTTTGGTTATGTTTTGTGTTTGTCAAATTTGGAAGAAAGTGACATTGATTTTTTTTTTAATTTTGTAAACACAAAAAATCGTTGAAAAAATACAGATATTTTTATTTTATGGTTATTTTATGGTTAGGGATCAGAATAATCCACTCTCGCTCATATCGTTTAAAAAAATCCTTAAATCTGGATGAAGTTAAATGTTCCATACATCGCATATGTGATAAAATTTGTTGCAGATTATTTTGAGAATTATTTGATCTGTATTTTCATACATTACAAATCCTCTGTATAATTATATTGTTTGTTTTAAAGGCTAAATAAATATAATCTTAATCGTTGGTTTAGATTTTTATATTTGCTTTATTAATTTCGTCTTATATGACATCAATTTACTTATCAAAAGTCAAATAAATTCAAAACAGCCGTGCGTATACGTTATGACACAAATCATACGCACCCAATAACCCAATGAAAATATCCAATGAGACAATTTTTTAAGTATAAAAGTGGCGTCGAATTTTTGGTATGTTTTATTTTCTGTATTTCGTTCATTAAGGGAATAAAAAAACTCTTGGGGGCCCCGACAGATTTTACGTAATGAAATTGATTTTATTTAATTCTAAAGTCATAATAATATTCCTTTAAATTTTCAAATTTCAAAATTTTTAAGTCGATTTGTGGTGAAAGCGTCTGGCGATATTGAAAAGTATATTTGTGACATATTTATGTCTGAAAACAATGGTGCGTTTAAGTTATGCCAACAATCATACGCAACGAATGACTGTTTCAAAGATATATTTGTATTCATTAATAACAAATAAAAAAAAGAAAAGAGTTCAGTGTCATCGCCTTCCTTAACAGTAAAACGAATCGCTCTCAGAGTACAAAATAATACGAGAAGTTCTAGAACGAAAAATTAGTAAAGCCGTTCCAATTACTATGATAATCCTTTAACCCTACGGTCAATAACCAAAAAATTATACGTAGATCAATAACCGCGGTACATTTGTACCCATCCAAATATCGTGAGTTTTTTTTTGTTTTAAATTAGTCTATACGGATCTGATCTAGATGTAGGAACTCGAAATTATATATACATTAAAATAATATAAATTTAAATCCGTTCTTAAATGATAATCTATCTAAAACGAGCATAGTAAATTCGTAATAACTTTCGAATGGGTTAAGCTTTAGGTGTTCCCCAACGCCTCTGCAAATTTTTGTGGCCCTAGACAACATTGGGCCATCAAGGCGACTCGTGGAAGTCAGACACTACCTTGGTTTCCCTTTGGTATACAGGGAAACAAACATTTATTATTGTCCGTAACTCGTAACTCGTTTTGTGGGCACATAAACGGGGTTTAAATAAAAAATTACAAAACTTATAAAAGTTATAGATACCATTTGGTTCTGGATTGCAACTATAATAAATATATTTTTTGATGTAAGTCCTGATTTATATTAGACAATTTTAATCGCATCATTTTTTTTTGGTGAGAGGGTTGGATGTTTACAGCCCTTCCTTTGTATCCCACAAAAAATTAATATAAATTATGTATTACATTTTTTAACAATAAATACAAGTAATAAAACTAGTAAGCTAAGTAGTTATGCACTACTACTCTATTTTAAATAAATTTAAATTGTTGAAATGTGAAAAACAAAATAAACTAGGAAAAACAATTACGATAAAGGTACGATCGTGTCCCTGAAACGATCGCGTCCTGTTTGATATTGCTATATCATGGCGTATAGGTTATGACAATATCCATACGTACCAATGTACCGATATGAAACAACAAACAAAATGAGAGATAACTTTTCCGTAACAAATTTGAAGAGGTCATGACAATTTTTTTAGTTTTTATAGTTAAATCCACCTCAAATCTATCTATCAAAAGAAAATGTTCAAGAGTTAATCTAGTTTCTTAGTCTTCTTGATTTTTTCAAGTTACTGTGTTTGTGAACTTCCCATCAGACTTCATTATTTCCCCCTAATCAAAACGATATTCATATTTTTTTTTTAATTGATCATTTAGATGTCTTTATTATTAACCATAGAACATCATTGCGTATAATTTACGATGATATTCATAAGCCCCAACAGACTTAGATATGTTTACTATGTGAATAGAATTCGAGAGGTAGAATTTTAAAAGTACAATTTTCAAATTATTATTATTCTCCATTGGATAATACGCCTGCCTTAAAAATTGTTCAGAACCCGATCACAAAAATTAAAATTTGTTTTCCTTGAAACCAATTGGCTCCAAACATAAACACGTTACTATAGTCGTACATGCTAGGGTATGAACTAGAATAACTCCAGTCGTTGACAAAAAAAGACATTTTCAAAAAGAAAAAAAGGTCCGCCATTTCAAATATAACAAATCAGTAAAGAATGTTCAAATGTCTAACGGGTCGACTATTCAATACATACAGAAATGCTCGTACGTACAATATTACGGCGATAGCACAGGCACACCATCTTTAAAGGACCATTGGTATGGAATTGGACTAAATGATCCACAAAGATATATGTATGTACCAATTTATATCAAATCATAAACAAAATTTCCTATCAAGTCCATTTCAGACAATTTGGAGTCGATTTACAAATGTCCGTCTGTCTGATAGTCAAAATTTTGATGAAAATTAATTTTATAATATTATGCGAACGAATCCGAATTTATGTAAACAAACCATTGTATGGGAATATCCGATCACTTCTTCTGGTACGTCCCACACAAAATAAGCATATATTTTCTGAATATTAATTGTACATACAAATCTTGGTTCATTTGATTCGCTAAATATTAACCAATCATTATCGAAAAAGTCATTATACTACCCCTGGACGACAAAAAAAAAAAAAAAAAAAAAAAAACGGACTGACGGAATTTGATGTAAAATTAAGCAATTTAGTACCACTCCCACAGGCGAGTACATACATCAAGCTAGTCGATATATGACGATCTATATATTAAAGGTGTTACGATCTATATATTAAATGTGTATGAACATCCACTTCGGATAGTCCTATCAAAAATATTCCCAAAATCTAAGCTCATATCTCGGATAGTCCTTAGAGGCCAAATATTTTCGTAATAAATTTGTTGTAATTTAGAATTTCGGCTTATAAGTGAAGTATCTTCAATTTTCAAATACTTTTAATTTTTTCTGTGTAATTTTTACAAATCATCCAATATAAAATTTCTTGAAAAAGCTTTGATTTTTTACAAATAAAATTTTAGAGTCTGAGAGTAACACATGTCAATATTGACCTCAGATTTTTTTTGGTGGCAAACACACACACACACTTTTCAATTTCTAGGTCGTGGCACGAAAAAAATTGCCAAAGAAGAAAAAAATGTCATCTGAATTATCAATGGGATATACAACAAAGTATGCTATATTAATAAATGAATAATTATTTTGATTTGGATTATTAATTTATCATTAATTCAATTCATTCATAGGAGAGGAAATTTGCAAAAAATTAAAAAAAGAAAAATAATTAATCATTGCTAAATATTTGGCGAGTTGTTGGAGTATCGATGTGATCGTTGTTTCCGGTTATCTTCCTCCCCTGAGAGTATCTATTTTTTTCTGTCAACCATAATTTTTGTTGTTTTTGCTGCGGTGGTGTTTGTTGGCCTGCATGTGTAGCATTGTTAAGTGGAAACGATTAATTATTTTTTTAGTGGGAGCTTCAGGTATTGAAGACGACGCCAAACCAACAAGGCAGGTGATTAATTACGGTTGGCGTTTAAAACGTCACTGCTCGTGTGAATTTTGAAATGATTTTTAAAGTGGAATACAAAATATATTCTATTAGAGGTATTCTATCAATCGTTTTTTGTTGTTTTTGACAGTAGAAGTGAGAAAGTTGTCAGGTTATTAGATTATGCTGGAATCTCTTCTAAATTTTTAAAACTCGAAATAAAGACATTACTCATAATTGTTATAAACAAATCATATCGAAACTCAAGGAAATATCGGACGTCACTATGAGAATCATAACAGTGGAAATTTTATATTTTTAAATAATTAATTTAATACAATTTTTTTAATATTGGAAAATTTTTGCGCACAAAAATGTCTGTGGTATTTCAGTAAGTCAAACAAACCAAACAGTTCATTCACTCGGTATATTAAACCCTCTGTTACCTAAATTCTGCTACCAATTCAAATGACTTATAGGCCACACACAAACCGCAATGACATGCACATGACTTTCGTTCTCAATTGGAATTTCCAAACAATTTTTTTTGTTTATTTGAAGCCAAAACATTTTCATTATGTTTTAATCCAAAAACACGCTTCCATGTGACTAGAGATCACGTGAAGGTGTTTACAAAGGAAAAAGTTTTGAATTTTTTAATGGTCATCAATTTACCGTGAATAATTCAGTTTTTAATTTTCAAGCTCAGATTGCAGCAAATGCACTTCTGTTCTCTGTTTACAAATGTTAAAATACAAAAACATTTTGTAATAGATGGGGTCAAAAATATTCGGTACAAATTCTCGATTGAAAAAATTCTTTAAAAAATCCACGCCTTGGTTGATGGCTTTGAAAAAATATTCTTTAAAAAAATCCACGCCTTGGTTGATGGCTTTGAAAAAATATTCTTTAAAAAAATCCACGCCTTGGTTGAGGGCTTCTCAAAAAGTCTTCTTTAAAAAATCCACGCCTTGGTTGAGGGCTTCTCAAAAAGTCTTCTTTAAAAAATCCACGCCTTGGTTGAGGGCTTCTCAAAAAGTCTTCTTTAAAAAATCCACGCCTTGGTTGAGGGCTTCTCAAAAAGTCTTCTTTAAAAAATCCACGCCTTGGTTGATGGCTTCTCAAAAAGTCTTCTTTAAAAAATCCACGCCTTGGTTGATGGCTTTGAAAAAATATTCTTTAAAAAAATCCACGCCTTGGTTGAGGGCTTCTCAAAAAGTCTTCTTTAAAAAATCCACGCCTTGGTTGAGGGCTTCTCAAAAAGTCTTCTTTAAAAAATCCACGCCTTGGTTGATGGCTTCTCAAAAAGTCTTCTTTAAAAAATCCACGCCTTGGTTGATGGCTTTGAAAAAATATTCTTTAAAAAAATCCACGCCTTGGTTGAGGGCTTCTCAAAAAGTCTTCTTTAAAAAATCCACGCCTTGGTTGATGGCTTCTCAAAAAGTCTTCTTTAAAAAATCCACGCCTTGGTTGATGGCTTTGAAAAAATATTCTTTAAAAAAATCCACGCCTTGGTTGATGGCTTTGAAAAAATATTCTGTAAAAAAATCCACGCCTTGGTTGAGGGCTTCTCAAATAGTCTTCTTTAAAAAATCCACGCCTTGGTTGATGGCTTTGAAAAAATATTCTTTAAAAAAATCCACGCCTTGGTTGATGGCTTTGAAAAAATATTCTTTAAAAAAATCCACGCCTTGGTTGAGGGCTTCTCAAAAAGTCTTCTTTAAAAAATCCACGCCTTGGTTGATGGCTTTGAAAAAATATTCTTTAAAAAAATCCACGCCTTGGTTGAGGGCTTCTCAAAAAGTCTTCTTTAAAAAATCCACGCCTTGGTTGATGGCTTTGAAAAAATATTCTTTAAAAAAATTCACGCCTTGGTTGAGGGCTTCTCAAAAAGTCTTCTTTAAAAAATCCACGCCTTGGTTTTGAGGGCTTCTCAAAAAGTCTTCTTTAAAAAATCCACGCTTTGGTTTTGAGGGCTTCTCAAAAAGTCTTCTTTAAAAAATCCACGCCTTGGTTTTGAGGGCTTCTCAAAAAGTCTTCTTTAAAAAATCCACGCCTTGGTTTTAAGGGCTTCTCAAAAATTCTTCTTTAAAAAATCCACGCCTTGGTTTTCGGGGCTTCTAAAAAAGTCTTCTTTAAAAAATCCACGCTAAGTATAGGCGCCGAAATATAAAAATTAAGTATGAATGTTTCAGAAATTCCGACCCCCAATGCAGGTAATAAAGAATTATAATAAAAACAAACATTATATTAATTAAATCATTTGAATAAATTAATAGAATATATTTAAAAGACCGTTAAACATTTGGTGTTTAGTGTCACTCAGTATGTCTAATTAATTCATCACAACAAATTATGTTTCGCTCAATATATTTATGTTAAATGTTAAGCCAAATGTTAAGCTTATAACAAAAACGTCATTTAACGCTTCTTTTGAAATATTATTAATAATATTTTAGCAAAAACCAATAAATATTTTAGAAAAGCTGCATCAATTAAATAAAAAAATAAAAAAGTCGAAAAAATCCGAATCGAAATATTGACTACGTGACCAAACTCCAAAATTGGGGGTGTAGAACAGAACCCATTAAGAAAAGATAATTGAAAGTGAAACCTTGATGCAAATCTTTATTCGATTAATATTTTTTTATTTATTAGTTGCTTCTTATTATAGTGAAGCTATAAATAAAGGAGGTTAACACAATTCAAACACCTTGGGGTGTTTTTCCTCAGGCGTAGGCGTATTATCTATAATTTGTCTTGCCATTCTACCATAGAAGATAAAAAACAAACTAAAAAATAATTTATTTATTTGCCAAATATTTGATGTTTTATGGGGTTAGTTTTCGGAATAGTTCAGGGTTCATTGCTTCTCATTGCACCTTTCTAGGAAATAAATATTATTTTCAATATTATTCAGAAGTCAGAAGCGTCGATTTTTTAAAGAATATTTTTTCAAGGACTAACAAAGGCGTGGAGGGTGGCGTAGGGAATGATAGATATCACGCAACGGCTCTGATTGGCTTTAACATGGCGAAGACCAGGCTTATCTTGGTCCCTCTTTCAATTGTGGATACTGACCTCCCCATGGTGCCACCTGCGACAGCTATTTTCATCACCCGATGAAATAGTGAGCTAATATGTGCCGCGATGGGATGGGATGGGTGAACCATAAGAACTATAAAAAATGGGTTGAGGCGTCGGGTTAGTTGCCCGCACTCGGAAAACCCCTCTTACTATGAAAAAGCAAAGAAAAAGAAAAACAATGTTGACGACTCCCGCAAACGTATAAAGGACCACGATCTGCGAATCTGCACTTGGAATGTGCGCACGTTGTACAGAACAGGCGCAGTGTTCGCTTTGGCGGATGTACTCAAGAAGTACAAAGCCGATATTATTGCCTTACAGGAAATGTAATGGAAAGGGACTGGCGTAAGTAAATCAGATGATTAGGCCCTGTATTATAGCTGCCATGAAACGAGAAAATAAAATACCTCGTCTCCATTCATTCCAGTAGGTGAGCGAATTGCTATAATCCGTATGAAAGCGAAGTTCTTCTAGATCAGTCTCTTTTGCGCCCATGCTCCGACCGATGATAATGCAAAAATCAGAAGGGAAAATATCTTTGGCCCTACCGTCGGAAAATTCAGCCTCCATGCAGAAACATCAGACAACGGCATGAGGTTGATTGACTTCGCGGCAGCCGAAAAACATGGTAGTTAGCAGCACCGGATTCAAGCATCGCGATATACACAAAACCACTTGGATTTCTCACGATTGAACAACGTGAAATCAAATCGGTCATGTGGTGATGGACGGAAGGCTCGACTTACCCAACTGCTTGACGAAAGCGCCCCTTGTCCCGATAATAATATAGAAGCATAGTGGCAGAGAATTGTCCACTCCTACAACCTGCAGTAAAAGCAACACTTGGATACCAAAGACCACCATTGGGTATCAAAGACCACCATCAAGAAATTTGTGTCGTAATGCTGATATGAAAAACAACCTGCGGACTGTAGCAACACTTAATGCGATGGAGAATTATCGGGAGAAAAGGAGAGAGGAGAAACGTATTTTCAGAAAAAAGAAGAAAGAACAAGAAAAACGTGAGCGTGACCAAATCGAGATGTACAGAAGTCAGAATGAAGTCCAAAAATTCTACAAAGGCATGCATGCCCAATGATTGGAAACTCAGCATCCTGTGTCCCATACCTGGCAAATCCACCATTGACCAGATTTTCACTCTGCGCCAAATCCTGGAAAAAAAACACGGAAAACACATCGACACATTCCACCTATTCGCCGACTATAAAGCCGCATTCGACAGCCCTATCCGTTCAGAGGTGTATAATGCCTTGTCTGTGTTTGGCATTCTGACAAGGTGATAGTTTGTCGTGTGACCTTTTTAACATCCTGCTGGAAAAGTTCAAACGAGAGGCAAAAGTGAACAGAAATGACACTCTGTACACCAAACAACACATGTTACTCGTCTACGTCGATTACTTCGACATAATGGGTCGAACATTGAGAGCCGTAACAGCTACCTTTGAACAAATTGAGAAGGAGTCAGTCAAAGTGGGTCTGGCAGTAAATGGCGAGAAGACCAGCTGATGGTATCAACGCGCAAGACGTCCAGTAGACTCGGACTAACTGTGGAACTTGAGAACTACAGCTTCGAAGAAGTCAAAGATTTTATATACCTTGGCACCGCCATAAATAAAACGAATGACATCAGTTTTGAAATTCGGAGAAGTATAGTGTTAGCGAACAGATGCTACTATGGTTTGAGCAAACAACTCGATCTGCGTTTTCAAGGGTATTAAGAGGCGTGTATTTTTTAAAGAATATGTTTTCATAAAATACCCTAAATAACATTTTGTTGCACAGTGTTATTTTTCATATTAATACGCATTTTATTTATTATCTTAACTAAGCAAATATTTATGAAATCTCTGCATATTCATAACAACCAATAAATTTAACGGTAAACAGTATGAATAACGAAATTGCTTCCTCAAGGTGTTGGCGGATTCATTCATAAGCCAAGAGAATTTTTATTTTTGGATTTGCATAAAAATCCAGCAACATTATCGAGTCAATTAAAACATATATTTTTTGGCTACAAATTATTGATGTGGATTCGAACAAATGAGAAGATGCTGAAATACATTTTGATGAACAAATGATTAAGAGGGGGTCTTCTAAAATGAAATTGAAAACAACGAATAAATTCTAAACAAATATTAAAAAACTCATCACCAATGTTTTAAGTTATTAGAATGGCTATGGAAATAAACAGGTTAGCGAACAATTTATGATCCCCAGTATTAATTTTTTCAAAAAAGAGATACATATTAAACAAAAGTAAAGAAATCGATTTCATGTTAACCCGACATTTGGCTTTTCCTAAAACACAGAGTTTAATGAACTTTTCCGAATAAAAAGGAAAAAACGTGGAAGTTTTTTTTTAAGTGGAAGTTTTTCATTTTTTTTTTAATTTCAAGCGAAAAAAATAAAACAAAAACCAGACACATAAATAAAAGAATTGGGGAAGTACCAAAATCGAAGTGGTTGTTTCCATTAGATTTTTTTTTAATTACAAATTAAAGATGACGTTGATAAATTAAACAAAAAAGAAAAAAAAAACAACAACAACAACAATCAACTGGACCACAGCAACCTTAAGCCACGATGGAATATTACCACACAGAATGAGAAAAAAAATATTGGATCAATTTCAAATATGTAGGTTATGTTATTCTTCAAAATTGCCCACGAAAAAAACAAATCCTTTTTAAATATTCACGCCTTGTTTGGGCCTTGAAAAATATTCTTTCCAAAATCCACGCCTTGTTTGGGCCTTGAAAAATATTCTTTCCAAAATCCACGCCTTGTTTGAGCCTTGAAAAATATTCTTTCCAAAATCCACGCCTTGTTTGGGACTTCAAAAATATTCTTTCCAAAATCCACGCCTCAGATAGGCCTTTAAATGACATGAAAAAATATTCTTTAAAAAATCCACGTTTTGTTTGAGCCTTCAAAATATTCTTTCAAAAATCCAACCCTCCGCTAGGACTTGAAAAAATATTCTTTAAAAAATCCACGCTTAAGATAGGATTTGAAAAATCAACCTTCCTTGAAAAACTCATCTTTAAATAATCCACGCCTCAGTTAGGCATTGAAAATATTCTTAAAAAAAAACACGCCTCAAATGGTCTCCTATTTTTTTTTTTTTAATAATTAAAACAATTTTTTATTCATTTTCTTGTTAAAACAAAATTCACACTTCTTCATAACTGACCTTAACCCAATATCTAAGTTTTAGAAGTAACGGTAATTCTGACATTGAAACGTTTGAAACTACCCCATTAGCTCCGGTTATGGAGTTTGTCATTAGTTCTGCTGCCAAATTTAGCGTTTATCACGAAGAATTGCCATATATGGTCACCCTTGGTTATAATTCTTATAAACTAATCTTTAATAATAATTATAAATTATTTTTGGTTATCTTGCCTTCGAATTTACATAAGTAGCTCGAGGCTACTTACGGATGCCATATAAGAAGTTAATAAATTGTTATGTTTCTCTAAAAATTGAAAGTGATCTAATAAATTACCATGTGTGAAAAAATTATGAATTTTGATAAAGCATTTAAATTTTCCATTGTCTTCTACGAACATGGTTAAAATCACTGATTATAAAATGATTTTGGTGATAAAAATACGATTTAAGGGTCTATCCAAGGCGTGGATTTTTTAAAGAATACTTTTTGAGAAGCCCTCAAAACCAAGGCGTGGATTTTTTAAAGAAGATTTTTTTAGAGAAGCCCTCAACCAAGGCGTGAATTTTTTAAAGAAGACTTTTTAGAGAAGCCATCAACCAAGGCGTGGATTTTTTAAAGAAAACTTTTTGAGAAGGCCTCAACCAAGGCGTGGATTTTTTAAGGAAGACTTTTTGAGAAGCCCTCAACCAAGGCGTGGATTTTTTAAAGAAGACTTTTTGAGAAGCCCTCAACCAAGGCGTGGATTTTTTAAAGAAGACTTTTTGAGAAGCCCTCAAACCCAAGGCGTGGATTTTTTAAAGAAGACTTTTTGAGAAGCCCTCAAAACCAAGGCGTTGATTTTTTAAAGAATATTTTTGAGAAGCCCTCAAACCCAAGGCGTGGATTTTTTAAAGAAGACTTTTTGAGAAGCCCTCAAACCCAAGGCGTGGATTTTTTAAAGAAGACTTTTTGAGAAGCCCTCAAACCCAAGGCGTTGATTTTTTAAAGAATATTTTTGAGAAGCCCTCAAACCCAAGGCGTTGATTTTTTAAAGAATATTTTTTTCAGGGACTATAGGAAGGCGTGGATTTTTTAAAGAATATTTTTTTCTGAGCTCACCTATACAAGGCGTGGATTTTTTAAAGAATAGTTTTTTCTGAGCTCATCTATACAAGGCGTGGATTTTTTAAAGAAAAGTATATATTTTTAGGGGCCATACATATCGTGGATTTTTAAAAAATATTTTTTCAACACCTAAAGAATATTTTTTCACGGCCTTGATTTTTAAAGAATTTTTTTCAACATCTGGATTTTTAAAAAATATTTTTTTCAGGACCTGAATTTTTAAGGAATATTTTTAAAGATTATTGTTTAAGGACCTGGATTATTAAGAAATATTTTTTTCAGGGCCTAGATTTTTAAAGAATATTTTTTCAAGGCCTGAATTTTAAGGAATATTTTTTGATTTATGTACACTGCCTGCCTAATGGTGGCACTGAACCCTAGAACCACAGACAATGTCTAGTCCGTACAATAACTTTGGCACGAGACGAAACGACGACGTTCGCAAAAACATCTGAATAACCAAATTCCTTTGCTCAGTGTCATTGTCAGGTGTTTTTTTTTTTTTTTTTTTTTTGCTGATGCCTACAATCTAAAGGTCGTTAAATGATGATTTGAATATTGTCACCAAATAATTATTTGTCACATGCAAAAAAAAAAAAAAAAAAAAAAAGAGCACAATTTTATCACGCGATTCTTATTATATTTTTATATGAAATTTTTATTGTTTAATGAAATATTTGATATTGTTCATAATTAATTTTTGAATATCAAACTGAAGGTGGGGATTTTTGAGGCAAGTTCATGGCCTGTCATTGAGGGATTTTTTTATCATGAATTCCATTTAATTTTAGTTAGGTTTGATAGGAAGTTTCCATAAAGATGTCGTCTTCTTTGTCCAAAAATCGTTAGGCAATCTTGAGATTTTTTATAGATAAATTAAATCACATGATCCATGTAGTTGACCAACTATTTTTTTGTCTTCCTTGAATTTCAATGCTGACCAAACAAGTTCGAAGGTAGGTGGTAATGTTGCACATGTGTACTACAAAACTTTTACATTTTCCAAGAATGACTAATGGCCAATTAAGGAAAGGCAAAAAACAAGAATAACTCAAAACCCAACCGGTAAACCTCAACTAGCTGATCATTGGCTAATCACATGAACACCGTGCACATTTCACGCCTTTTTCACATGTCACTACAATGACGATGATGATGCTGCTGATATTGACCATTGAACTATTTCAACTTGAAATAGACGATGGGGTAATTCCCCACACACGAAGTTAGACATGTCCATCAAAGATAAAATATAAAAAATATAAAAAACGAATAATTTTTGGAGATGTTACCAAACTTGTACATTAATTAAATGTGTCTATCAATAAATAATTTTTTAATAAAACACAAAGTGAGGAAGTGCTAACTTAATTTGAAAATAAATTAAAAATGCAGGCTAGACATTTTATTTGATAGGTAAAAGACCAGCAAATAAATTAGAAAGCATGTCAAATTGGCGCCAATTTACGGACGGACAATCCTATTCGAACTAAAATTTTCCACAACCTATTATCTTTACCAAGTATAGATCAAATCCGAAGATGTGACCCATTAGTCCACTCCTTCTGATACCTCCCTCAAAGAGGATCAACAATTTCCATAATTAACAACGCAATATTAAGAATCTCCGATATAATCCAAACTGAGTACATCGTATCCTACTTTTTAAAACTCAAATTAAGTTCGAAGATGGTGAAAATCGGTCCACTCCTTCTGGAACCTCCACAAAATGATCTAAATATGGAATACTTTGTCAAGGCCTATCCAAGACGTGGATTTTTAAAGAATATTTGTGTATGGTCAAATCTGATGCGACAGGATAACTTGACCTCTTTAAACCCGTCCATACAAAACGAGTTTTCACTATCGACCCAGATCGACGCCCATAGATCTTCCGGAGAATTTTTCTCTCAAACACTCCCAGAGCTGCCTCATCTGTTTGCACGGGTAGTATCAGCACCTCGTAGAGTGTGAGTTTGGCGAGAGGTGTCCTTGTTTGTGAAATGTTTACTTTCCCAGCAAGATGTTAAAAAGATACCAAGGACAAAGTGTCAACTTGTCTGAATCCTCGTTGGGTATTGAAGGGCTCCGAAAGTTCATTTCCGACTTTAACTGCTGATCTTGTGTCATTTAAAGTTATCCTGCATAGCCTTATACATTTTGCAGGAATGCCGAACGCAGACATGGCTTTAAACACCTCTGAGGGGATTTTGTAGTCGACGAATAGGTGGAATGTGTCTATGCCTTTTTAGTGGGGTTTTCCAGGTTTTAGCGCAGAGAGAAAATCTGGTCAATGGTGGATTTGTCAGGTCTGAAGTGGCATTGATAAGATCTAATAATATGACGGGACACTGGCTTTTGAAGTTCCAATCATTGAATATGCATTCCTCTAGCCAAATTTTACTAATCAGTCGGTACATGCTCCTGACCAGAATTTGACCACCGGTCTTGAATAGTTCGGCTGGTAATCCATCGGCACCTGCTGCTTTTTTGTTCTTCAGCCGATTGATTGCTATTCTAACCTCATCTTGGCAAGGTTGTATACAATCTATACCATCATCTGCAATTGATTCTGAAGTATCTTCGACACCACTATTTGATATTTGATACCAGAAGCTTTGAACAATGCTCCTTCCAGATACTCAAAACGTTATATGTATCTGTCACCAGGTTTCCATCTTCATCTATATAGGAGGAGTTGCCAAAGCCTTCGGTTTGGTGTTTTACTTTTTGGTAAAATTTTCAGACTTCATTCTGACTCCTATACATCTCGATTTGCTCAGGCATACGTTTTTCATGTTCTCTCTTCTTTTTTCTGAAAATACGTTTCTGCTTTTTTCCTGGCAATTCTCTATCGCATTACGTGTTGTTACAGTCTGCAGTGTTGCCCTATACGCTGCGTTTTTCACATCAGTAGCATTACAACACTCCTAATCGTACCACGGGTTTCTTGATGGTGGGTTTTGGTACCCAAGTGTTGCTTTTGCTGCAGTTTGTAGGGAGTGGGTAATTCTTTGCCATTGTACTTCTATATTATTATCGGAACAATGAGTGCTTTCATCAAGCAAGTGGGTAAGTTGAGCGGAGTAGGCTTCTGCTGACTGTTGAGTTTGCAGCTTTTGGATGTCGAGTTTCCGTGTTACAATAGATCCAACCTTTTTTGCTACATAAAACAGGTGCGAACCTTGGTCGCCACAAGGGAATGGACCGAATCGATATTTGCTCCTCGTATCGATTGAACGTCTAAGACATTGGATGAATGCCTCCCGACTATCACAAGATGATCGATTTGATATCTCGTTGTTTGATCGGGAGAAATCCAGGTGGCTTTGTTTATATTGAGATGTTTGAATCTGGTGCTGCTAACTACCATATTTTTTGCTGCCACGAAGTCATTCAACTTCATGCCGTGTTTCTTCATGGAGGCTAAATTTTCCCAGGGTGGGACCAAAAATGGTTTCCTTTCCGATTTTTGCATTAAAATCTCTTTGCAGAATTTTAATGTCATAGCCAGGCAGCGCTCATATGCTATTTCTGGCGCTCGTATATTATGTCTTTGGTCTGTTCATCTTTGTCTTCCGTCGGAGCATGGGTGCAAATGAGACGGATGTAGAAGAACTTCGCTTTTATACGGATTATAGCAATTCGCTTTTCTAGTAGAGTGAATCTGAAGACGAGGTATTTTATTCTCATATGAACCATAATTCATGGCAGCTATAATACAGGGCGTAATCATCTGATTTACTTACGCCAATCCCTTTCCATAGCCTTCCGTGTAAGGCAATAATATTGGCTCTGTACTTCTTGAGTACATCCGCCAAAGCGAAAACTGCGCCTGCTCTGTCCAATTTGCGCACATTCCAAGGACAGATTCGCAGATCGTGGTCCTTTTCGGGGGTCGTCCACATTGGGGGGTTTGGTTTTTTTTTTCGTTGTTTTTTCATAGTAGGAGGAGGTTTTCCATGTGTGGGCAACTAACCCGACGCCCCAACCCATTTTTTATAGTTCTTATGGGTGAACTCGCGGCATTTATCAGCTCACTGTTTCAACGGATGATGAAAGTAGCTACCAAAGGACCAAATGATGAAAGGACCAACATAAGCCTGGTCGTTACAATGTTAAGGCCAATCAGAGCCGATGCTTGAATTTTACCATATTAACATACTTACTTAGCTTACTTGTGACAGAACGGTTATTCCTTAAGCCGAGCTTAAAACAAGCGAGTCAAGCGATTCGGCCTTGTGCGCATCTCCTCCAATTTGAAAGACCATGTCCGGAGATGTTGTCTTCTACTTGATCTTTCCAACTAATTCGTGGCCTTCCCCTTCTTCGTGAACCATCAGTATGCTCGCTTTTGTATGCCTTTTGAGCGTAGTCGCTGAAGCTCGATACGACTGACTATGTCGATGTCCACGTATAGATTGTAAAGCTCGTGGTTCATTTGACGCCCATATTCACCGTCAACGCAGATCGGCCCATAGATCTTTTGGAGAATTTTTCTCTCGAACGCCCTAAGAGCTGTCTCATCTGCATACGCAAGTACCCATGCTTCAGATCCATATAACAGCACGGGAAGTATCAGCGTCTTGTGTGAGTTTGGTCTGGCGGAAGGTGACCATGTTTCTAAACTGCTTACTTAGACCATAGCAGCATCTGTTAGCCACCACTATCTTTTTCCGAATTTCAAACCTGATATCATTAGTTTTATTTGTGACGGTATCAAGATATATAAAATCTTTAAATACCTCGAAGCTGTAGTTCTTCAGTGTCACAAATGGTCCGCGTCTACTGAACGTTTAGGACGCGTTGATACCATCAGCATGGTCTTCTCGCCATTTATTGTCAGTCTCACTTTGGCAGACTCCTTCTCCATATTAAAGCAATTCAAAAAATGTGCGTAGAGTAGGGTTCTTCGGGAAGGAACGAACGGAACTAGGCCCAACTTGTTAGTTCATAAAATGCCTTCAGTTTAATTAATTTTTGTAAGGTCATTTCTATATTCCCATACTCATTGTTCTTTCTCGTTAATTTTTCAGATACTGCCACATAGTTAAATAGATGTGAAAATACGCTAGGTCCATGTATTTGTCAATTTGATTACATTGTTCATCCGTCAACGAATCAACATGGGGTGTGACACGATGAAAGAGAGAGTCAAATGAGCTATCTAGGAGTTGGAACTATATGGAGCAAAGGGAATAGAACATTATTAAGGAACTAGTTCCTTTCTAGAAAAGGAACAGTAAAAATCAATCCACTTCGTGAAGTAGACTGGGCAACTCTAAAGGTGAGACTTAATCATTGCATTGTAATTCTGCAGAATTGAAACAAATCTGCAACATCCACTCCGACTGAAAACACGGATGTGCATATCTACGCCCACACTCTGCTGTAAATGGTGTAACTTAGAATCCGTCCTATAGCTGTGAATCACAATTTTTTTTATCCAAATTTCGAATATGCCCCCAAACAAAAAACTCCGGTTGTCTCTAATATTACTATTTGAATGCTGACAAATATGGAATGTTTGAATTTAATAGCGAATAACGAACTTCCTCCACTTCTTTTTGATTTAATTAATGGTGTCATATCGCGCGTATGACTACATTTATCATGGACAACAACAACAATACTGAAAAAAAAAACATAAAATAGTATCAAAACTACTAATCTATTAGATTGACATCTTTGAGTCAGCTCGAATGGAAAAGTTACTCGGGCTTAGTGGACAGACAGACAAAAGATTTAATGTAAGTAGTAATAGCGCGCAGACAGACGGATAGACACGATACCACACGTTTTCTTCGAAAGCCAGTGAAGTGAACCACGATTATTTTTATTACGTTTGAATTACCACCGACCATTCGTTCGTTCGTTGTCTGTCCGACCGCTTGTATGTTCGTCTGTCTGTCCGTCCGTCTCTTTTTTAGCAGTACATTTGTGCGCGACACTTGCTTCGGCGTTCGGTGAATTGCAAATTAGAAGAATAAATTAATTTCTTCATGTCGTTTAATGTTTTAGTATTAACATCTAAACATTAACAACAATTAAGACAGCCGTCGGAGGGACAGGACGGACAGACAGACCTATTAATGATTTATTATTCCCTATCGCCATCAGCTTATCCGTGACAAAATCACGAAGTCGATTTGATAATTTATTGCATCACTTTTCCAAAATAGTGGCCAACTTTGAGAGATACCTACCCCAACTGTTATGAATTTCATATATGGCATTTTAAATGTCAGTTGCTTTCCGATCAAGAATACAAATCGTAACAAATCGTGAAAGTTTAGTGACCGATCACTCTACACTTCGAATCTCGTATGGCATAACAAATCAATTACAAGAATTTTGTAAACAAATGACAGATGACTGGCAGTGAGATCGCAACTGATCGGGCGAACGAGCGAGAGGCACACGACACAATGTGTTTACACGAAGATAATACACAAGCTATTAGGCATACAACCGAGCTAAACGGAGGTGGGATTATGGTATTTTCCAATAGATTTTTTTCTGTTGTTGTGTTTATTGTAATTAATTTTGGAATTTCTCACGATTAATTGATAATTTGATTCGATTGATTATTTTGTTTCTTGATGTTGTGTTAGCGTTCTGCGATTGCTATCACTTTTACTTCTAACGACATCTGGTTCGGTAAACGATTATGAGAGAATGGTGAAGGAGAATGTCGTTTGGTGTTTACCACACGTGCAATGGAAAAACAGCACTTCGAGTGTCATAATAATCAGAAATCATATCTGTGTAATTATCCATTGCTGGGGATTTCCCCCTCGGTCAACAGAAATTCTTTCTAATCTGTGTCAGTTTGAAAACAAGAAAATCGAATATAACCCTGACATATTTTTAATGTAAATGAAGATAAACAGGGGAAAGTAAAATAGAAAGTAGTAATAATTATTAGAAAGATTTATTTCAAAGGAATTTAGGAATGTAACATAATAAATAAGTAGGTAGATTCATAAAATGGAGTAGGGGATGATAGGTACCAAGCAACGCACAGTGGGAAAAATATCGATCTAGCGCGCAGAAAATAAAAAAATGAAGTTCAAGGAAACTTTAAAACATTAATGCAGTTTTAAAGTAGAGTGTTGAGAGTACTTAAGTCCGTATAAAATAATCCGAATTAATAAGCTAGAACGGAATAACGCTACATTTAAAATATAATTTTTTTCCAATGTTAAAAATGGGGTTTTTTAGCTATAAAATTGCGATGGTCGTGTGCATTCTGTGAATATATTATTATAAAATATTGTCCATTTTTGATATATAGTATTGGTATTTAATTAAATTGTATAGTTATATAACCCATAAGTTATTTTAATTTAGGTGTTTCGGGCTAAATATATGTAAGGTCCGTTTTTTTTTTAAATTCCTTCAATTAAAATAGGGGTTTAGTATGGAGTGCAGTCGAGTTGATTTTTGTTTTATTTTTCTTGTGTGTCTGTATAAAACATAATACTATTTTTTTCCTGCGACTTCCTGCGACTCTCGGATTTATTGCAATTTTTTGAAAAAATGCCAATTTGGTGTATGAAGCTTTTTTTAAGGTTTTGTTCAAATAAAATTAAAAATTTGTGAATTTTTTTGATATAATTCATCAATTATGACTTAGAATAGATCACAGCATAGCAGATAAGAAAAAAACAAGTTCAAAATGTCCGTCCTAAGGTTCCAGAGTAATGGGTGTGAGTATGAAAATGAGGGTATTTAAGTAAGCTGCTCCAAACATTGATTTTAAACTCATGCACTGAATATACATTTCTCCAAATGTCTTTCTAAATAAAAATTGAAATTACAACGAAATCGGTTGTAAGAGTCTTCTAAAATACCGCTGGTAAAGGGTCCACTTTATGAAGCCTGAAAAATGTCATTGGTGTAACATTCATATATATACGGTTTTACCCACATGTATGGTTTTCGCTATAAGCACATAACACCGAAAGTAATGAATGATTACAACAAAATTTCGTCACTAACACCAAACATCAACTTATACGAATACGGCCTGTCTACCTTACATGCAAGGATTCGATGTATATTGCACATTTTATACCGACTGGTTTTGAAAAAGTGGAAAATTAATAGCTCCGATCGGCCACTTTTCGAAGAAAGGAATGCACGTATCATTAATGATTTAAAGGAAGAAATGCACATTATTGTTGACACACCTAAGTCAGTATCCGGAACAACAAACGATGGCAATAGTCCTAGGCGCTTTTTTAGCCAACCTGGCTTGGCATCGTCGATAACTGGTGTTGATGAAACATTAATTAAAACTTTTGGTATCATCCTTTCAACCATGGCCTGTGGATATGCTATTAACGCAGAGTCTTTTAAAAACCTTACTGAGGAAACATTTTTTCTTTTCGTGGGATTATATCCTTGGTTCTATATGCCTTCAAGAATACACAAAATATTAGTGCATGGAGCTGATATAATTAAATGTGCAGCTTTGCCCATAGGAATGTTGTCTGAAGAAGCCATGGAATCCAGAAATCAGGACTTTCGGAACTACAGGGAACTGTACACCAGAAAAATTAGTCGTGAGGAAACAATGGGGGATATTTTCAATAGGTTGCTATTTTCTTCTGATCCAAAAATATCAAGTTTGTCTCGTAGTACATCTCTTAACCATCGATATAGTGAGCCACTATCTGAAGAAGTCCTTAAACTACTGGAGGATCCAATGCTACCAACTAATTCAAATCAAAACTCGGATACTGAATGTGATTAGTATTTAATAAGTAACGCCTAAATTTTGTAAAATATGTTTAATGTTTTAGATATGTAATATTAACAATAATAAAGATATATATAATAACAATAGTGTTTGCCCTTTACCCACTTTTTACCCTCCAAATGTTTCGGAATTTTTTAAAGAAGCTCCCATTTTAGGAGTACTGTTAGTTATAACGAAAAATGTTGCTTATTATAAAATGTTTCAAATGCTTCAAAATAGTAATTTTCACCAAAAAATTTAAGTTTTTTTTTTCTAAAAAAAATCGGGGTTTAATGGGTTAATAAAAAAACAAAATTGTAAAATTTTTTCATAAAATAATTAAAATTGTCCATTTAAATCTATTTTTATCCAAAATATCGATAAACATACAGTAAAACATCTACTTTTATTTTCTGCGCGCTAGATCTGCATTTTTTCCCACTGTGCAACGGCTCTAATTGGCTTTAATATGGCGAAGCTCAGGCTTATCTTGGTCTCTCTTTCATGTTAATTGTGGACACTGACCTCCCCGCGGTGTCACCTGGGTAGCTATTTTCATCACCCGTTGAAATAGTGAGCTGATATGAGCCGCGAGCTCACCCATAAGAACTATAAAAAAAATGGGTTGGAATGTGCGCACGTTATACACAACAGGCGCAGTTTTCGCTTTGGTGGATGTACTTAAAAAGTTCAAAGCCCATATTATTGCCTTACAGGAAATGAGATGGAAAAGGACAGGCGTAAACAAATCAGACGATTACGCACTGTATTCTAGCTGCCATGAAACGATACATGAATTTGGCTGCGGATTTATGGTTAACAAGAGAATAAAAAACCTCGTTTCCAGATTCGCTCCAGTAAATGAGCGTATTGCTAAAATCCGCATAAAAGCGAAGTTCTTCTACATCAGTTTTATTTGCGCCCATGCTCCGACCGAAGACAAAGATGAGTAGACCAAAGGCATATTTTACGAGCATCTAGAAACAGCATATGATCGCTGCCCTGGCCATGACATTAAAATTTTGCTAGGAGATTTTAATGCAAAAATCGGAAGGGAAAATATTTTTGGTCCCACTGTCGGAAAATTCAGCGTTCACAAAGAAACATCCGACAACGGCATGAGGTTGATGGACTTCGCTGCAGCAAAAAAAAAAAAACACGGTAGTTAGCAGCACCAGATTCAAGCATCTCGATATACACAAGGCCACCTGGATTTCTGCTGATAAAGCAACGAGAAGTCAAATTGATCATGTTGTGATAGACGGAAGACATGCATCCAGTGTATTAGACGCTCGATCGATCCGAGGAGCGAATATCGAATCGGACCACTACCTTGTAGCAAAAAAGGTTCGCACTCGACTAAACATTGCAGCAGCCAAGGTTCGCACTCGACTTAGTGTTGCAGCAAAGGTGCAATCTAACACAACACGGAAACTCGACGTCGAAAAGCTGCAAACACAACAGACAGCCGAGGCCTACTACGCTCAACTTACCCACCTGCTTGACGAAAAAACTTCTTGTCCCGATAATAGTATAGAAGCACAATGGCAAAGAATTACACACTCCCTACAAACGGCAGCAAAAGCAACACTTGGGTACCAAAAACCCTCCACCAAGAACCATGGTACGATCAGGAGTGTCGTAATGCTACTGATTTGAAAAAACGCAGCGTATGGGGGGCAACCCTGCAGACAGTAGCAACACGTAATGTGATGGAGAATTAACGGGAGAAAAGAAGAGGGAAGAAACGTGTTTTCAGAAAAAAGAAGAAAAAACAAGAAAAACGTGGTGTTTTACCGAAGGCTTTGGTGCAGGCACATCCTCCTGTAGAGATGAATAAGGAAACCTGGTGACAGTTACAGACAGCGTGTTGAGGATCTGGAAGGAGCATTTTGAAAAGCTTCTGGTATCAAATTGTGGCGGTGAAGGAGATACCCCAGAATCAATAAGAGAAGATGGTATAGGGTTACCAGCCGAACTATTCAAGACCGGTGGTCAGATGCTGGTCAGGAGCATGCACCAGCTGATTAGTACAATTTGGCTAGAGGAATGCATGCCCAATTATTGGAAACTCAGAATCATGTGTCCCGTGCACAAAAAAGGAGACAAAACGATATGTGCCAACTATAGAGGAATAAGTCTCTTTCCCATCGCATATAAAGTGCTATCCAGCGTACTGTGTGAACGAATGATGTCAATGGTCAATGGCATTATTGGACCATACACATGCGGCTTCAGACCTGGCAAATCCACCATTGATCAGATTTTCACTCTGCGCCAAATCCTGGAAAAGACCCATGAAAAACACATGGTCACATACCACCTATTAGTCTACTATAAAGACGCATTCGACAGCCCTATCCGTTCAGAAGTGTTTAAAGCGATGTCTACGTTCGGATTGCTGTAAAATTAATAATTTAATTAAATTAGCATTTAATGTCGGAAAGGACTATCGGAGCCCTTCAGTACCGAATGAGGATTCGGACAAGGTGACAGTTTGTCGTGTGGCCTTTTTAACATCCTGCTGGAAAAGGTCACACGAGACGCAAAGGTGAACAGAAATGGCACTCTGTACACCAAACAACACATGTTACTTGCCTACGCCGATGACATCGATATAATGGGGCGAACATTGTGGGCGGTAACAGCCACCTTTGAAAAAATTGAGAAGGAGTATGCCAAAGTAGGTCTGGTAGAAAACAACGAGGTGGTATCAACGCGCAAGACGTGCAGTGGATTCGGACCAACTGTGGAATTTGAGAACTACTGCTTCGAGGTAGTTAAAGATTTTATATAGGGGAGACTGGGGCACCTTCGGCATCGGGGCACCTTCGGCAATCGCGTTTTCGATATGAAGCTCTCACCGTACATCACTAGTTTCGATACATAGGTATCGAATATCGAAATAAATAACTGACACAAAGTTTGAAATTTCTAGCTAATAAGCTTATTTAGATACACAGGTTTTTGTATTTTTATAGATGTTTCTGTAATATTTCAATCCCATTTCGTAAGTATTTCGTGTATAAAACTTTTAAAATTTTTAAGACAAAAGTGGTTAACTACGATGTGAATTATTACAAAAATGTTTAAAAATATAATGTTTTAGAAATCTGATCGAAAAAAATTAAAAAAACTATAAAAAGTACATTCGGGGTACATTCGGCATTTTACAATGGGGCACATTCGGCCATATACAGATTGTGCAATATTATTTCCTTAAAATGTTTTTGAGTTTGTCTTTAAAACTAATCCCTTAATATGGCTCGAAATTGCATATTTAAGATCAAACGTGCTTGTATTGACGAAAATGCGATAGAAAACCCCTATTTCTGATGGTGTGTGCGACCTTGAGATGTAAACGTCCGCCGCTAGAAAATAAAGCCATATAATTCAAACATTGTGTGGCTTATTAAAACCAAATAGAGCCTTTAGAGGATCAGAATTTCAACCAGACTGATAGTGATGACAATTACCCGGCTATGACTATGGTGCCGAATGTGCCCCATCAAATGCCGAAATCTACCCTTATGGTTGGGGCACATTCGGCAAATTTGACTTTTTTTACAAAACTGTAAAATTTTTTAACTAATACTATTTTTTTATATCTTTTTGGTACTATTTTTTATAATTAAGAGTCAGAGGACAATAATCAGCCATAAAGTTTTTATATATGTTGAATAAGTACTGAGATATAGAGCTCTAAAAAAAAAGTGCCGAAGGTGCCCCAGTCTCCCCTATCTTGGTACCGCCATAAATAAAACCAATGACAACATTTTTGAAATTCGTAGAAGGATTGTGATGGCCAACAGATGCTATAATGGTTTTACAATTTGTACGTCGCGAATAAATAGAATGCCCCAGCTCAAAAGGCATATAAAAGCGAGCCTACTGATGGTTCCCGTAGAAGGGGAAGACCACGAATTAGATGGAAAGACCAAGTAGAAAACAACATCTTGGAACGTGGTCTTTAAAACTGAGGAGATGCACACAAGACCGACGCGCTTGGAAATCTTTTTAAGCTCGGCTTATGGAACAAACGTTCGGTAACAAACCAGCTAAGTAAGTGAGATTCATAAAAACAATTATTTAAAAAAATCCACGCCTTATATATGACTTGGAAAAAATGATTTAAAAAATCTAGACATATCTCATATGACCTATATTTTCTACATTTTATATAATTAATACAAAAAATCTATTTTTAATATTTTAATTTAATCATTAAAATCACATCTTTTTGTTGCAAATCATTATCACGCGCATATCAATTAGCAGATGCTAAAATTTTTGTGAAATATAATTTGTGTGACATTTCTAATTGATTTTCTGCAAAAAAATGATGATTTCAAAATTCATTTTAAGATAATGTCAATTAGCATCGTTTAAGATTTGTTTTTGACAATCGTCATTAAGATGTCTATCAGCAGTCGATCCTCTTTCATCCGTGTGTCGCACACTCTCTGTTATTATATAATTGCCATTAAAAATAAATTAATTAAGATAATAATGATTATTTTATATCGTATTTTAAATGATAAAAATACGAAAATAAATTCAAATGAATGGCTAAATCATTCGAGTCACGATTTATTGAAGCTACCGAACGAACGGTATCTCTGTGAATCTTTTGCTCACATTTTAAGCGGCGAACAGCAGACAATCGTTTTGTTTGCGATCATCGTGTCTTGGATTTGCGATGCCAAAATTAGAAATATTTTGAATTTATTTTTTGTTATTTTTTTATTTTAAATTATGATTACCTAAATGTTCTTTAGGTTTTGGAAACAAGTACTGTTGGCTAGTAGTTGGTCTGACTGGTAATTTTCATATTCCCATAATTAAAATGTAATTTGTCTGGTATACCAATTATAAAATGACTTATTTCTGCTTCTGTAATTTAAAAATAATTTCGTCTGGAAATATCGGTTAATTTTATTTTAATTATGTGTGCTTCCGTAAACAAAGGAATTGCAATTCCATTCTTCTCCGAAATTCGGAAAAAAGTTCTTCAAACTACACTGTGGTACAAAATTTGGGGAGTCCCAAAACATGCGTGGATTTTTAAGATTTTTTAAAAAATCGTTTAAGGAGTCCCACAGAGGCCTGTATTTTTAAATAATATTTTTAGGAGACCATCCCAATACAGGCGTGGATTTTTTAAAGAATATTTTTAGGAGACCATCCCAATACAGGCGTGGATTTTTTAAAGATTTTTTTAGGAGACCATCCCAATACAGGCGTGGATTTTTTAAAGAATATTTTTATTAGACCATCCCAATACAGGCGTGGATTTTTTAAAGAATATTTTTAGGAGACCATCCCAATACAGGCGTGGATTTTTTAAAGAATATTTTTAGGAGACCATCCCAATACAGGCGTGGATTTTTTAAAGAATATTTTTAGGAGACCATCCCAATACAGGCGTGGATTTTTTATAGATTTTTTAGGAGACCATCCCAATACAGGCATGATTTTTTTAAAAGAATATTTTTAGGAGACCATCCCAATACAGGCGTGGATTTTTTAAAGAATATTTTTAGGAGACCATCCCAATACAGGCGTGGATTTTTTAAAAGAATATTTTTAGGAGACCATCCCAATACAGGCGTGGATTTTTTTAAAGAATATTTTTAGGAGACCATCCCAATACAGGCGTGGATTTTTTTAAAGAATATTTTTAGGAGACCATCCCAATACAGGCGTGGATTTTTTAAAGAATATTTTTAGGAGACCATCCCAATACAGGCGTGGATTTTTTAAAGAATATTTTTAGGAGACCATCCCAATACAGGCGTGGATTTTTTAAAAGAATATTTTTAGGAGACCATCCCAATACAGGCGTGGATTTTTTTAAAGAATATTTTTAGGAGACCATCCCAATACAGGCGTGGATTTTTTAAAAGAATATTTTTAGGAGACCATCCCAATACAGGCGTGGATTTTTTAAAAGAATATTTTTAGGAGACCATCCCAATACAGGCGTGGATTTTTAAAAGAATATTTTTAGGAGACCATCCCAATACAGGCGTGGATTTTTAAAAGAATATTTTTAGGAGACCATCCCAATACAGGCGTGGATTTTTAAAAGAATATTTTTAGGAGACCATCCCAATACAGGCGTGGATTTTTAAAAGAATATTTTTAGGAGACCATCCCAATACAGGCGTGGATTTTTAAAAGAATATTTTTAGGAGACCATCCCAATACAGGCGTGGATTTTTAAAAGAATATTTTTAGGAGACCATCCCAATACAGGCGTGGATTTTTAAAAGAATATTTTTAGGAGACCATCCCAATACAGGCGTGGATTTTTAAAAGAATATTTTTAGGAGACCATCCCAATACAGGCGTGGATTTTTTAAAAGAATATTTTTAGGAGACCATCCCAATACAGGCGTGGATTTTTTAAAAGAATATTTTTAGGAGACCATCCCAATACAGGCGTGGATTTTTAAAAGAATATTTTTAGGAGACCATCCCAATACAGGCGTGGATTTTTAAAAGAATATTTTTAGGAGACCATCCCAATACAGGCGTGGATTTTTAAAAGAATATTTTTAGGAGACCATCCCAATACAGGCGTGGATTTTTAAAAGAATATTTTTAGGAGACCATCCCAATACAGGCGTGGATTTTTAAAGAATATTTTTAGGAGACCATCCCAATACAGGCGTGGATTTTTTAAAAAATATTTTTAGGAGACCATCCCAATACAGGCGTGGATTTTTTAAAAAATATTTTTAGGAGACCATCCCAATACAGGCGTGGATTTTTTAAAAGAATATTTTTAGGAGACCATCCCAATAGAGGCGTGGATTTTTTAAAAGAATATTTTTTTAAAAGGGAGACCATCCCAATAGAGGCGTGGATTTTTTAAAAGAATATTTTTAGGAGACCATCCCAATACAGGCGTGGATTTTTTAAAAGAATATTTTTAGGAGACCATCCCAATACAGGCGTGGATTTTTTAAAAGAATATTTTTAGGAGACCATCCCAATACAGCCGTGGATTTTTTAAAAGAATATTTTTAGGAGACCATCCCAATACAGGCGTGGATTTTTTAAAAGAATATTTTTAGGAGACCATCCCAATACAGGCGTGGATTTTTTAAAAGAATATTTTTAGGAGTCCCAAATTTGTAAAAGGAACATTTCATATAAAGCTTTTCAATTTTATTATCGTGTATCTGACGTATTTATTGACGTAAATATTTCTCCTTATAGAATTGTATTGAAATATTTTTCGCTTATTACATTCCATATTTTCTACCCACATTTAAACTATTGTAACTTTTATTTTTTGTTATTGTTATTATTATTTTGCTACATTGTTGTTATTATTTTCTTTTTATCTTAAACATTCGTAATTTATCATAAGATTTGTATTGCATGCTAGGAAATAATTTCAATTGCTAAGCAATTGAAATACCTTTAATGAACATTTTGTCAGTTCAAAGTATTCGCATCTGATGGGGTAGCAGTATATTTAATATTTTTACTATCATAAAGATGTTTGAAGATAATTACACCTTTCGAGATTGTTGATCGTTTCCAATGTACAATTTTATTATTTTATACAATTATTTTTAATAATACGCATAAATTTGTTGAGAATTGTATTTAAAATTAATAAATTGTTGTAGAACATTTTTAAGATTCACATTTTTTGAAGGGAACTTTTTTCCCCAAAGAGTCGACTTCACAGATGAATGGCAAAATATACAATTATAAACCGTCCATATGGAGGCTATTATCCACTCTGAAGTTTGATTTTATATTTCCTTGTGCGCAGCTCTTCCAATTTGAAAGACCCTGTTTCGAAATGTTGTCTTCCACTTGATCGATCTTTCCATCGAATTGATGGCCTTCGCCTTCTTCGTAAACCATCGGTTGGCTCACTTTTATATGCCTTTTGAGCTGGGGCATCCTCATCCACTCTCACAACATGACCTAGCCAAAGTAATCACTGTAGCTTGATACGTCTGACTATGTCGATGTCCGATAATAGATCGTACAACTCAAGGCCCATTCGTCGGCTATGTTCACAGTCGACGTAGATTGGCGCATAGATCTTTCCGAGAATTTTTCTCTCGAACTCTCTAAGAGTTGCTTCATCTGCTTGCGCAAATACCCATGCTTCAGATCCATACAACAGCACGGATAATATCGGCGTCTTGTAGAGTGGGAGTTTGGTTTGGTGAGATGTGGCCTTATTCTTGAATTGCTTACTCATGCCATAGTAGCATATGCTGGCCAACACTATTCTTCTCCGAATTTCAAAACTGAAGTCACCGAGATGTATAAAAACATTCACCACCTTGAAGCTGTAGCTTTCAAGTTCCACAGTTGGTCCAAGTCTATTGGATGTCTTGCTCGTTGATACCATCAGATTGCCCTTTTCGCCAGCCATGCCAGTATTTGTTCAAAGGTGGCTGTTACCGCTCTCAATGTTCGATTATATCGATGTCGTCGGCGTAGGCAAGTAATATGCTGTTTGTTGTACAGAGTGTCATTTCTGTTCACATTTTCATCTCGAAGAACTTTTAAACCAGGATGTTAAAAAGGTCACACGTGAATCCTCGTTCGGTATTGAAGGGCTCCGAGAGGTCGTTTTCGACTTTATCTACTGATTTTGTGCCAGTTAAGCTTATCCTGCATAGCGGAGTTAATTTTGCAAGAATGCCGAATACAGACATGGCTTTAAACATCTCTGAGCGGATTGTGCTGTCGAATGCGACTTTATAGTCGACGAATAGGTGGAATGTATCAATGTGTTCTTTTCCAGGATTTGGTGCAGTGTGAATATCTTGTCTATGGTGGATTTGCAAGGTCTGAAGCCGCATCGGTATGGTCCAATAATATCATTGATCATTGGCTTCAGTCGTTCATACATCATGCTGGATAGTACTTTATATACTTTATATGCGATGGCAAGGAGACTAATTATACCCTACACAACTATGTTGTCAGGTTATTATAGCTTTGTGCAGCCCCAAAAGTTTGTAATGCCGCGAAATATTGGTTCTAAACCCACCTGTAAGTATACCGATCGTCATATCTCGACTAACTGAGTCGATCTAGACATGTGTGTCCGTCCGTCCGACTGTCCATTATAATTTGTAAACACGTTACAGGCCACAGTTATGGACCAATCTTCACCAAATTTTGCATGGAGGATAGGTTCGGCCCAATGAAGATCCCTATTGTTTTTGGTAAAGATCGGTTAATATTTAAGGGATGAAATGGACCAAATACTAAATTGTTGTCGGTTTTTCTGGTCGCTCCAGAGGCCGTAATTATGGCCCGAACATTGTGAAATTTTACATGGAGAAGGGGATCGGGCTAAAGACTAAGCGTGCCTGTTTTGATAAACATCGGCCAGTTATGGTCAAGGACAACGCCTATAATTTTTGGTGATGATCAGATTAAAATTTTGGGAAGAAATTGACCGAAAATTAATTTTTTTTTGAGTTTTCGAGTCGATCTATAGGCCACAACTGAAAGCCGAACATCACAACACAACCCACGGTGAAACGAATCTGGACAAGTAATTAGAAATATTGCCCAAGCTCAGAAAGTTAGATTTTCGTGGAAGTTGTGTCACTGGTTCCTCTATAGTTTGCACATACCGTCTTGTCTCCCTTTTTTTTGCACGGGACACAGGTCCCGTGGTTCCAATCATTGGGCATGTATTACAAAATTGTACTAATCAGTTGCTGCCAAATTGTATTAATCAGTGTCTGACCATCAACCTTGAATAGTTCGGAATCCGTCGGCAACTGCTGCTTTATTATTCTTCAGCCGATTATTTGCCATGCTGACCTCATATTGGCTAGGTGGTATACAATCTATACTGTCACTTTATTTTTTTTTTTAGACGAGTCGTTAAATAGATTTTTAACAAGTTTGATAAAATCGAAAAGTCGACTTTAAGCACTCGATTGCTTATCCCTAAAATAAATCGGACAGAAGCTGGTACTGATTATTAATTTTGCGGGATAGTTCCTTTGAACTAGTTCGTAAACGTTGGGTTGGATCAGTTTTCTTTAGTTTATTTTTTTCTTCTTTGCTAGTTTCATATTCGCCTGTGCTCCCAAGCGCTAATACTCTTTACCGCTTCCGATGAAGTGCAGAGAAGGTTTGGCTTATCCTTTTGGGCGTAATTCTGCTGTTCGTTATTATTTCTCCGCATCATCCTCGTCAGTTTCCGTCTTTGTGAGACAGATAGCTATTTCTTGTTTGTCGTGAACTTTGCGATTTCCTTGCACACATCGTCCACCAGCATATCAGTCTCTTCGCTCCTCCGGCATTTTAAGACATTTGCAGGAGATGTTTGCTCAAGATGATATTTCTGAACATATAAACCAAATTCGCCATCGAAGTTCTAATTTCAATTTATGATATTCCAGAATAAAATTAGAATTTTCAAAAAAAAAAAAAAAATGCTTATACCTTCCACCACCCTTACGGAATACAAAATTTTTCACATTTATTTGCAAAACTTTCTTTCCAAGAATTAAATAAAATTAAAAATACAATGCCCTGCAATTTGTTTATTTGAATTTGAATAAATTGTGATTATTTAATGCGACATTGTGTGGAGTTTTGTGATCCGAATAGAAAAAAAATAACAAAAATAACAAAAAAAATAACATTACCAAGTTGAATCACGCACAAAATTTGCCAGTTGTTATTTTTCTGTCCATTTACAAATGCTGATATTATTTTTTTTACATACCCTACGTTATATATATATACATATTTATATACAACGGTAATTTCTAGCACTCGATCATGGTTGGTGGAGGTGGGATTGTTCGCTTTTATAATAACTTAATTTGTTGTTAGGTTTTGTTTAATATTGGGTGTTTATTTTATTTATTTGTTATTATTGTTGTTGTTATTTTTACTATATTTGGTTATACAAATATTTAGGTTTTTGTTACAAATATTTTTGTTATGATTGTTATTGTTGTTTGTGGTATTTTTTCGATTTTTTTATTGTCTGTCATTTTTGAACGACAGACATGTTGTGTGGACGACACGTGATCCGATTTTGACAATTGACAGTTGTAATGATTGGCGAGTTATAATTTATTGCTGTCAATATATTGAATTCCACATGCATGATATGCAAAATTAATTGGGACTTATATTTTTATGCACCCACACTTTGTGGTAGGGGGAAATGTTTTGAGTAGATGGTCTCCTAAAAATATTCTTTTAAAAATCCACGCCTGTATTGGGATGGTCTCCTAAAAATATTCTTTTAAAAATCCACGCCTGTATTGGGATGGTCTCCTAAAAATATTCTTTTAAAAATCCACGCCTGTATTGGGATGGTCTCCTAAAAATATTCTTTTAAAAATCCACGCCTGTATTGGGATGGTCTCCTAAAAATATTCTTTTAAAAATCCACGCCTGTATTGGGATGGTCTCCTAAAAATATTCTTTTAAAAATCCACGCCTGTATTGGGATGGTCTCCTAAAAATATTCTTTTAAAAATCCACGCCTGTATTGGGATGGTCTCCTAAAAATATTCTTAAAAAAATCCACGCCTGTATTGGGATGGTCTCCTAAAAATATTCTTTTAAAAAATCCACGCCTGTATTGGGATGGTCTCCTAAAAATATTCTTAAAAAAATCCACGCCTGTATTGGGATGGTCTCCTAAAAATATTCTTTTAAAAATCCACGCCTGTATTGGGATGGTCTCCTAAAAATATTCTTTTAAAAATCCACGCCTGTATTGGGATGGTCTCCTAAAAATATTCTTAAAAAAATCCACGCCTGTATTGGGATGGTCTCCTAAAAATATTCTTAAAAAAAACCACGCCTGTATTGGGATGGTCTCCTAAAAATATTCTTAAAAAATCCACGCCTTTTTTGGGACTCTTAAAAATATTCTTTAAAAAATCCACGCGTCTGTATTTAAAAAGATGCCAATGTTTTTAGAAAAATATATTATCACGCTTAATAGAAGTGGCAATTTACTGGTGAGTAATCCCCTTAGTAGAAGCCACCTAAAATTTAAATCACTGAAAAAAAACATCCACTAATTTCAATTATCACGCAAATGAGAATTTTCTAGTCTCGCACAATGAGGCGAATTCAAATCAATTATTAGTGACTAATGACTGAAATATGCATGCCAGGGCAAAAAGGTGTTCATTTCCTCCCATCTGTTTTGCCACCCACCCCTAATATTTTAGATGCAAATAACAGATATTCTCTAAATTCTCTAATCCAATAGGAAGGGTTAACAAAAAACTGCAATTTATTACTGAACATCGGAATTTTAATTTTGTGAAAATAAATTCTGAATTGAAAAAAAAAAAATCTCTAAACACAAAAAGACAGCTAGGAAATAATCATCAAAATAATTAATTGCCAATTTCCCTTTTCTATTTCGCATTGCAAACAATCGGTTTGATGGCGTCATTTAACGTCATGGTATTTGCATTTTCCACACGTTTTCCGGCGATTGACGACGTCGAAGTTAAGCTATGCCCAAATCGTTTGACACCAACGCCTTAGAACGAAAAAACAAAATAAAAATTGATCTGATAAAGGCACGTCTTTATTTTTTGTGACGTTAATACTGAGATATTTTATTAGCGGTTGGAGGAATGGCTTGGGAAGGTATAGATTCCAATACAGTGGGATTCCATTAGATTAAAACACTCCATGCTTGCATTGGTCCTCCAAAAAATATTCTTTAAAAATCCACGCCTGTTAAGTCAATATTCATAGTTTTTTAGGTATATTTTTTTTGAAAATTCGAATAACGATTTTACCTTTCTGTCGTATTTTTATTTATTAATTTTTTTTTTGCAAAAATCCCTTTCTATTTTAAAACAACACGTTCCTTTGTAAATATATTTGTTGTAATTAATTTATTTGTTTGGTGGTTTGTTATTGCTACAACAATTGCAGCAAGTGTCAAAATATGACACAATGAAATAACAACAACAAATACAAAATTCCATAAATTATGAAAATGAACTTCTACAATTTGCAATTGTTACTGTTCTGTAAATACATTCGAAATAGTTGCAAAAATATTTGAAATTCTATTTGACAAAATTAAAAAAAAAAGTTTGACACGTGTACACTGTGAAAAAAAAATACAAACAAAATTGGTTTATAAAAATTGAGGAAGTAATTTAAAGGCATTCGGTGTTCTTAGAGGATGAAAAAAAAACATCTTTGCAGAAACATTTTTAAGGGGTATTTCGCTGGGGAATTTCGCCACATTTTGCCAAGAAAACTTAAAATGACAGACGGGTTCATGGTGGTCGAAAACAAATTTGCAAACGATTTTTAATAGGTGATAATTTTGACATAGCCCCTAAATAAATTATCCCCCTATTCTCCAACCGAAGTGGCTGTAATATAGTATTCCGAACTTTTTTACTATTAAGATTTTTACATCACACCGGGAAAGGCCACAATTTCGCATTTCGCCACAAATCCCCATCAATTCTCTTAGTTTGTTTTTTGCTTGTGATATTCCCCGAAAATTGGCCATAAACGTAGTCCCCGATACAACGATCCCACTTAATTTTCTCTATCTTAATGTCCCCAGACCAATTTTTCATGCACAGTGTGTGAATTTGAAATCGATAGTAGACGAATTAGAAAGACATGGTCCCTATATAAAAGTCTCGAACAATTTATGAAGGTTTAGGGACTATCCATGTAGTGGGGCGAATTCAAAGTACGGTCCCGCCGAACGTAAAGATATTTTCATCGTGATCCAATTTGTTTTAATACCATCAGTATTCCTAGAAGTCAGATTATGATATTATACGTCACCAAATCGATTTCAAAAAATCAATTGAAATTCGGAGAAGAATAGTGTTGGCCAACAGATGCTACTATGGTATGAGTCCGTAATTTAAAAACAAGGCTAGACCAGACTCGCCAGACCGAAGTTACACTCAACAAGACTCTGATACTTCGCGTGCTGTTGTATGGATCTGAAGCATGGGTTCTTGCACAAGCAGATGAGGCAATTCTTGGAGTGTTTGAGAGAAAAATTCTCCGAAAGATCTATGGGCCGATCTGCCACGACGGTGAATATCACCGTCGAATGAACCTTGAGTTGTACGATCTATTCTCGGACATCGACATAGTCAGACTTATCGAGCTGCAGAGACTACGTGGGCTAGGTCATGTTGTGAGAATGGATGAGGATGCCCCAGCATAAAAGACATATAAAAGCGAGCTAACTGATGCTTCTCGCATGTGTTCTCTCATAAGCCAGATAAGTAGGTATCATAACATGAGTTTTCTCCTAGGAGACCCTCATTAATTTTAAATATTTTAAATGTCATGCTCATGGTTCGGCCGGGTAGAACTTAACATCGCTTTAACTTGTAATTTTTTAATATAGTGAAATCGCTTATAACGAGACCATTAATAACGACATATCACTTATCAATCCTACGGCGGTTGGTTCTATGTACCTGATTGACTCGGAGGTGGACCCCGACCAGAGACGCCCATCTCAACAAATATATATTGTGTGCGTCATTTTTGTCATGGGAGCGGCATTATATCCCAAAATGCCTGCTGCGAACCCTACTGGTCCGTGCCGGGATAGAAAGAAACCCCGGACCTTGGTTCTTTATTGCTTTCCGGAACCTCATCCTCCATAGATCCATCTTAGTGAGATACAATGGCTATTGAGGTTGCTCTGGACTGAATCGGATCCAGGAGTACTGCGAAAGGAGTTACGTCGCCTCATACTGCACTAGCACGTCTCCCAGCGTGTCTCAGGAGTCGCCGACCGATTCATCACCCGAATCGTGGTCGTCGGAATAAGAGTCTCCACAACAGCAAAACACGCAGCACTTAACACCGTTCCCCGCCTAGAGAATGCATAGTTCTTGCAGTTCAACTGCGATATCATCAAAAACGCTAAGTCATCCAAAGCGTTGGGTCCGGACGGAATATCTATGACAATGCCTAAACAGTTGGATGAATCCGGAGTGGATTTTTTAACAGCAGCCCTCAACTTGTCGTTAACTACCCACATAGTTCCTGAAGCCTGCAAAATAGGCAGGGTGGTCCCGCTACTGAAGCCTGGAAAAGATGGCAGCAAGGGTGAATCGTAGCTCCTGTCGCCAGTAGCAAAGACACATGAAACGGTACTCCTCCCATCGTTGAGAAGTAGTTTTCCAGTTGCCCAACATCAGCATGGAATCCGTAAGATACACAACACAACAGCAGCATTACACACCATTTCCACGCATATTAGCGGAGGACTTAACCAGAACAGGCCGCGCCACCGAACAGTTATGGTGGCACTTGACCTATTGAAGGCCTTCGATATCGTCGACCATGCCAAGCTGTTCGAGGACATAGAGAAGACAAATATTTGACCGTCTTTGAAACGTTGGGTAGCCAACTATACTATACGTGTGGACCAGAGTGAAACAGAGAGTTCTAATATTCCACAACCACGGGACGGCATAGAGATCGTAATGTATGCAGATGTTTTACGATTATGGCGTCGGGTCTCATTATTGATGACATTTGTATGAGGTTAAACTTCTACATATCGGATCTTGTAAATTTCTTCCATCTGAGGAATATGAAAATATCCTCTTATAAAACAATAGGACGGTCAGTGGTAAGCTATGCGGCGCCGTTGTGGTATGTAAGTGATACGCAGTGGAAGAATATCCAGACCTGCCAGAATGCTACCCTAGGAACTGCATCAGGGTGTCTCCTCATGACTCCCGTGGACCATCTTCTTGAAGAGACGAAGATCTTACCCGTCCATCCACACATTTATATATGGTCGATGCAATACAAGCTGGGGTGTTATCGTCAAAAACAACCCTGTCATATTCTTATGGACAGAACTCCACCGTCCAGGTACGTCCGGAGAGGTCTTCATTCCTCTCAGTGTTATTACACAATCCTACTGTAATATTTACAAATGATATTTGGACATTGTTTTTTTTTTGTCGGTTGTGAATTGAAATTTATTTGAAACGTAATAGAAAAAAGTCGCAAAAAACAAATCCGAATAATTAGATTTTAACGGATTTATGGGAAATACTGCAGCAGCAGCTGTGGTGGTATTATTGTAACACTTCAACACTTTCAGATAATTTCTGACGACGACAGCAAAGTGATGCAAGTAATTGCATAAATTAACTATAACAAAAACAACAATTGCAAAAACAATTTACATATTAACATGCAACATAAAATTTCGATTTAGAAATAAACAATTTATGTGAATTTATAATTGAGATATGCACACAAAAGGTATTTATTTTACAAATAATTATGGAAATAAATATTGGAATGGAGCCCTTCTAATTACTATGGAAGATGTGGATAAGGGAGGTAAGGGTATGGTAGGGAAGGAAGAGATGGGAATTTTAACTTATAATCATCAGGAATTTATCGTTAGAGGCAGCATTTCAATACTTTGTTAGAATCATTATTTATTGTTATTGTTTTTTTTTTGAATAAAAATAATTTATTTTTAAATTTTTGAAATTAATTTCGAAAAAAAATTCCAGAGAAAAAAAATCAAAATGATTCACTTTCTGACGGAAATATTTTTTTTTTTTATTTTTGGGATTGTTTGTGTAATTAAGGAATTTTTTTGGATTTCTCTGAAATCAGTACGCCATTCTCAATAAAAATACAAAAAATACTCAATCAACAAACCCACAATTCGATCATTTATCAATGAATTGAAAAAGGTGTCTTTTAACAGAAATATGCTAAAAGGTTTCAAACTTTTTTATTCAAATGTCATTGACAAACAAATACAAAAAATTTGCAATTACAATCACACACACGTTGGCCAGCCAGACAAACAAATATCAAATTGGAAGAAAGCAACGTCATAACAGATTGCTTGTCTATAACTGACCACAGAAAGTCCATTAAAAATTAGCACATCGCGTAGTTAGCACCTTGTTTGGCATTCGCGTATGCCAAACACGTTGCACAGTGGTTAGTTCAAATACTATAAATAAAAAAATGTCAAGCATATTCTAGAAATTTCAGAAAAAAAATTAATTAATAAAAATTTAATATCAGACCTAACAGACGCCTGGATTTTTTAAAGAATATTTTTGAGAAGCCCTCAACCAAAGCGTGCATTTTTTAAGAAGACTTTTTTAGAAGCCCTCAACCTATTCAAGGCGTGGATTTTTTAAAGAAGACTTTTTGAGAAGATTTTTTTCAGAAGCCCTCAACCAAGGCGTGGATTTTTTAAAGAAGACTTTTTGAGAACATTTTTTCAGAAGCCCTCAACCAAGGCGTGGATTTTTTAAAGAAGACTTTTTGAGAAGATTTTTCCAGAAGCCCTCAACCAAGGCGTGGATTTTTTAAAGAAGACTTTTTGAGAAGATTTTTTCAGAAGCCCTCAACCAAGGCGTGGATTTTTTAAAGAAGACTTTAAAAGCCTCAACCAAGGCTTGGATTTTTTAAAGAAGACTTTTTGAGAAGCCCTCAAAACAAGACGTGGATTTTTTAAAGAAGACTTTTTGAGAAGCCCTCAACCAAGGCTTGGATTTTTTAAAGAAGACTTTTTGAGAAGCCCTCAACCAAGGCTTGGATTTTTTAAAGAAGATTTTTTGAGAAGCCCTCAAAACAAGACGTGGTCTTTTTAAAGAAGACTTTTTGAGAAGCCCTCAACCAAGGTTTGGATTTTTTAAAGAAGATTTTTTGAGAAGCCCTCAAAACAAGACGTGGTCTTTTTAAAGAAGACTTTTTGAGAAGGCCTCAACCAAGGTTTGGATTTTTTAAAGAAGAATTTTTGAGAAGCCCTCAACCAAGGCTTGGATTTGTTAAAGAAGATTTTTTGAGAAGCCCTCAAAACAAGACGTGGATTTTGTTAAAGAAGATTTTTTGAGAAGCCCTGAACCTATCCAAGGCGTGGAGTTTTAAAGAAGACTTTTTGAGAAGCCCTCAAAACAAGACGTGGATTTTTTAAAGAAGACTTTTTGAGAAGCCCTCAAAACAAGGCGTGGATTTTTTAAAGAAGACTTCTTGAGAAGCCTTCAAAAAATCCACGCCTTGTATTGGGCCTCCTAAAAATATCCTTAAAAAATTCAAGCCTTTTATTAGGCCTCCTAATAATATTCTTTAAAAAATCCACGCCTTGTACTGGACATCCTCAAAATATTCTGTAAAAATCTACTCCTCTTATAGCCCTTCTATAAATATTCTTTCAGAATCTACGCCCCTTATATTCAAATATTCAATTCAGTGGGAGTGCAGTAGTGGGGTTCAAAGGTTTTTCCGCTATAGATTACTACAATTTATCACTGTTCGATGTTCGTTCACTCAATTCTTTCGTAGTCTGACGTAAATGAAACCTTTGAGCGGCATTGCGTTTGAATGAAACAAGTCTTTACCTGCCGGTGGCTTTTGCCACCTGCTAGGTGTCGTGTCCCGACTTCTTATCCAATATGTAAATTGTTTGAGACAATATTGTAGTGTCTATGATTTTATTGTACAAAACAAAAAAAAATAATTCACAACAATAAAAATAAATACAATATATGGCAAACATGATATTCAATTGTAAGATACAGCATCTGCGAGCGGCAAGCTCGTTTGAGGACGTCATTTATCAGACATTTGCAAAACTGGCTAACAGATCACTATAGCTGGACAATGTTGTCATTGTGAGGAATGGGGGCCTAGGCAGTCAAACAAAACGTCATTTGTATTTTAAAAAATGTGTACAAGAGAGCGCGTTAATTAGCATTAAAGCGAGCAATGAAACGCTTATTAATTTTTCGCTTTCGTTAAATGATTTTTCAATATTTTTATCTTTGATGTTAAGCACTGATCGAAAAGAAACATGAACCAGTTGTTTGGAATTTGCGTATGGAATTACGGTAGGCATTTTTATTCTCCTACAGAATAATGGAGGGTGTTTTCATTTTACTTTTCAGGTTTGTAACACAATGAAGATATACACGTCAGAAACAACCTAACAATATAAAGAATGTAAGGCAGGAATTTTAAGAATATTTCTCCGAGGACTGTCAGACTTAAAGGTGTGGATTTTTTAAAATATGAAAAACTATACTTGGCTATATCCAATATTCAATGCGCCGTTTCTAGCAATACATTTTGTATATAATTCACGGAAATATTAAAAAAAAACAATTGTTTCCCCGATAATACACTCTTACACGGCTAATACAATACTCGCCATCGAGCTTTTATTTTTTTAACATAAAAAAGACTTTAGAGTTTTGAAAACGACCTTTAAACATCATATAAAAATCCATATGCCTTATAATATATGAAAACCAGTGAGCGGAGCAGTATGGTCGGACGGGGCCGAATCGAAACCCACACAACTACCACGGAACGGAGCCTGGGCAGTACTTCGTGATAGTTGCAACCTCTTGCCCGATTAGAGGTCAACAGCACCTCTTCCTTACACTGACATACTTTCCAAATATAACTAATATTCAGTACAGTCCCTCTAATTACTTGTCCTCTCACCGTGGACTCGAAAAAAAAAAACACAAAAAATAAGTTTTCGGTCCACTTTATCCCAAAATTATTATTTCATCATCACCGAAAATTATAGACGTTGTCTTTGATCATAACTGGAATCTCATACAACATTTCAAAGCGATCAGAGCTATATTTCCGGCCTCTAGTGTGGTAAAGGGTTACTAAATAATGTCTGAATACGTAAGAACCTGTATATATTTAAGTGTAACTCCCACATCCGAGTACATACGACAACATGATTGGTATCAATTTAAAGGCCAACTACTCCTGTGGGATATACTATTAACTTCTCGGATCTATGTCCTTCAGGGGCAAATATATACGTTATAGAATACACATTTTGTAATTTTTCACACAAAAGTCAGGGTTTATTTAACCCGCTAAATATTGGCCGATCTTTATCAAAACAGGGATGCTTATTCTTTGACCTGATTCGCGACGTTTGGGCCATAATTGGGGCCTCTGGAGCGACCAGAAAATCAGACAACAATAAAATTTTTTGTCCATTTCATCCCCCAAATATTAATCGATCTTTACCAGAAACAATAGGGGTCTTCATTAGCCAGAACTCAGCTAGTTGAGATATGACGATCGGTATACTTAAAGATGGGTCTTGGACCAATATTTTCTTTTGGGGCTGCACAAAGCTGTAATACCCTGACAACATATTTGTGTAGGGTATTAAAATATAATATTAAGCAAGTAAAAACGTCGTTAACTTCGGTGGATAAATAAACAAAAATTTAATCGTTCGAAACTTTCATAAAAGGCGGGTTATGTCATGGTCAAATTTTGGTAGGAAGATTTGACACTCAATGAGAATCAATTTAGAACCAATTGGATTAAAAAAAAAAATACCCAAACTCCTCTAAATAATGTGAGGGTATCGTTATATGGTGGCTATGCGAACAATGAGAGCCTAAAGTACCACATTACAGTCAATTCGGTTTAAGAACGTGCAGAAACTCCCCAAACTGAATATCATCAAAAGTGGACCGATGTCGATATTTGGTAGGAATATTTGAGAGAGTGAGAAATCCAAAGACCAAACTACAGCGAATTATGTTAAGAAACGAGCCTAAAATCGCGAAAATACCAAATAATGGGGGGAGTACATAATATTATAAAAAGTGGGCCGATATCGATAATTTAATATACCCTCAGCCTTATGCCCAATGAGAGTATATACACTGTCATACAGCAAAAATGTGCCTTATCGAAATATTGGTTTTTGACCCCATATTTATTTTTGCCAAAATCCGTTTCAGACAATTTGGAGTCGATTTACAAATGTCCCGTCCGTCTGTCTGGCCGGCTGGTGTTCACGATAACTCTCAAAGGGAGTTACCGAGTTCATCCAAACTTTGCCCATGGTACTATTTCTTCCCAACATTTAGCATTTAGGTCTACTTTTTCTGGTGCATCAGTCACAAAAAATCGGACGAAACTATATATGGGAGCTATATCTAAATCTGAACTGATTTTAACGAAACTTTGCATACATAGTATGTACCTGATTCAGTGTGCTGGGCAAAAATGTTGTCCCAATCGGACACATATTGGGATTTTGGTGCATCATTTACATAAAATCGGACGAAACAATACATGGGAGCTATATCTAAATCTGAACCGATTTAATCCAACTTCAATAGGGTTCGTCCTTGGGCCAAATAAGTGAACTGTGCCAAATTTCATCCAAATCGGATCATAAATGCGACCTGTACTTTGTTCACAAAAATACATGGACGGACGGACATGCGTAAATCGACTTAGAAAGTGATTCCATGCGTATTCTCAAAAGGAACCAATTTTTTCTATGACATAATAAGACATTACACTAGACTACAGTTTTTGTTAATTTCATCAAGTAAGCCTGGCTCTTGTTAATGTACCATCCTTAGAACTATATTATTTAATCAGCATGCCCTTTTAAGACTTAAAAAATAATCTCCATTAGTGTTGGCGGATTATTTGGAAATACCATTTGTATTTCGTTTTTGTAAAATAGTGAGGCTGAATCCCAGTTTGTAGTTTTTATAAAAAAAAACAACTATTTATTTGTGGGGCATTGTATGGCATTGTCCGCCGAGGGGTAAGGCGGGGAAGACTCATATATAGTTTCTTCCGAATTTTTGGGAATGATACCCCAAACTCCCAATAAATGTCCCATTGAGCAAAATTTTGCATAGCGAATTGAGTAAAAAAGGATGTGTGATAAGGGTTGTTGAAATCGGTTCAGATTTTCATATAGGTCTTGTCAGGGACGTACGCAGGGGGCGGAACGCCCCCCCCCCCCCAAATGAATTTTTTTCATAGTAAAGTTATGTTTGCAACAGCGAATTTTTTCATTTTGTACTACCGGGCCCCCCGAAATGAAATCCTGTGTACGTTGCTAGGTCTTGTATATATTTTCGTTCGATTTTATGTAAATGGTGCACCGAAGGGCCTATGTTTGTTCCGTTTACACGAAATTTGGCAGAGGGTATTAAATTGAATTTAAAGTGTTAACAAATAACAAATGGTGTATGCAACGGTTGCTCAATTAGGTCCATGTTTTTATATATAGCTCCCATAAATAGTTTTGCTCTATTTCATACAAATGGTACACCAAAGAATCATTGCTTTCAGAATGGTATGTTTTTTTTATTGGTTCAAATATCTATTTAAATAGCATAATTAATTTCGTCCGATTCCATCTCAATGGTCCTCCAAAGATTCTATGTCAGTTCTATCTAGAGGATATTGCAGATATTAACATATCTTGTATGTACCCAAAGTGGTGAAGGGTATCATATAGTCGGCGCCATCCGACTTTTGAACTTTCCTTACTGGTTTCTTATTAACATTGTTTGAAATATTAACACGCGACAATACATTAAGTAAAGTCATATATCATAGAGAGATATTTGTAATAAAATAAAAACATACACAATTACATTTTGAAAATATTTAAATTATTACTGTTAATTGCTATAGCTGCTACTAATAAATTGCTTTGATAATTTTTCAAACAAAATTCTAAGCTTTGTGTTTGATGTCTATTGAACCTTAAACAGCCTTGAGGAGGTTGGGAATGTTGTTATGAAATGACCGCAAACATGTTGTAAATTTTGGAAAAAAAATTAGAATGATTTTAAATATTTTGTAAAATAATAAATATATTTTTACTTAAAATCGATTGGAGGAAGTCATATAAATCGTCGCCATACCGAATTATTGATTTTATATACTGAAAATAATATTTTGTGAAGAAAGTTCTCTTGAAACCCAAACGTAATTTTCCATTTCTATATTGAGTTATAAATATATTTAATTTACAAACAAATATTAAAACAATTAGTAGTTTCGCACAATTCCCAAATCTCTTTAAAATTTACACAAAATTGCGTATTTAAAGTAAATTTTTCCATTGTCAATGACATCAGCAATAAAAAGAAATTGTTAATCTTAACAAGTTATCAAATATCACAACAATTTAACATTTCCATGGGAAATAAAAAAATGTGTAAATATGCGAATATTTGTGAAAAAAATGTTTAACGCATTTTTTTATTTATTTGTTGATAAAACAAATTAACGAAAAAATAAAAACATAAACCGAAAACAAAACGCAAATGCGTTAAAAGCTTAATAGGCCTCCACACTTCGCAAAAAAGGGGTAAACCATTCAAATGTAATGTGATAGGAATATATATATATATATTTACATATATACATACTCCTTTTTGCACTGTGAACAAAATTTGCTGTGGAGGGAGACAATGTGATGGGACACAGTGGGGTAAATAACCATTGAATATTTTAAAGGAGAATGATTTTCCAAAGGACCATTTTTTAAAGAATATTTTTAGGAGGCCTATACAAGGCGTGGATTTATTAAAGAAGGCTTTTTGAGAAGCCCTCAACCTATCCAAGGCGTGGATTTATTAAAGAAGACTTTTTGAGAAGCCCTCAACCAATGCGTGGATTTATTAAAGAAGACTTTTTAAGAAGCCCTTAACCAAGGCGTGGATTTATTAAAGAAGACTTTTTAAGAAGCCCTTAACCAAGGCGTGGATTTATTAAAGAAGACTTTTTGAGAAGCCATCAACCAAGGCGTGGATTTATTAAAGAAGACTTTTTGAGAAGCCCTCAAACAAGGCGTGGATTTATTAAAGAAGACTTTTTCAGAAGCCCTCAACCAAGG
>NW_026884517.1:0-56662 GCF_032173495.1 Musca vetustissima | reverse complement strand
TATCCAAATATAACAACTTGGATCCGGTTCTCTGCAGACAATTAGCGTTCAAATGATATGCGAATATGTTTCAGTCAGTTTATTAAAACCGTTACAAAAATCGAGTTAACAAATCTAGCGATCCGGTTTTGTCTCCCACGAATATATTTTATTAACATATTTAGCATAGCAATATATATTTATAACCAATATTTCAGTCGAATTCGAGAGTTGTTCATAGTGAACAATTTACTGAAAGTTTATTAGCTTTTGCAGATGTTCGTAAAAGAAATGGGCGATAAAAAAAGAAAATAACTAAAGGACGCCCAAGGACTGGAGATATAAGGCGACAAACGATTATGACTGAATCGACAATGACTTTTATTTTATTCCAAAAAATATGGCACATCCAAGGTGTACCAATATTTAACATAAGAACTCAATAAGCCGAATTTCAGCGTATTTGGTTAAAAAACGTGCTCCAGAACCACAAAATACAGAAAAGTTGGGGGTACCCTGATATAGGGGCTATGCGTAAACGTGAACCCATATAGCTTATCTTCGAACTTGACCTGCCTGCAGACAAAAGACAACCCTATGAAAAATTTCAGCACCTTTTCTCAATTCCATTTGAAGATAGCGTAATTACAACAGACGGCCGGATCGTCTTAACAAAAATGTACCATGGGTACAAATGTACCACGGTTATTGATCTACGTAGGTAATAACTTTAAAAATTTTTAAAAATTATATAAATGGAAAATATTTATTATTATTTTTTTTTGATTATGTGTGAAAATACCTCAAGAATGATTCCTCAAAATTTGATCCAAATATCTCCATTATTAAAAATTTTACAGCATTTTTATTCAAAAAAAGGTACAAATGTACCCGGTTATTGACCGTAGGGTCAATCTAGCCATGTCAGTCCGTCTGTTGTAATTACGCTATCTTCTAATGGAATTGAAAAAAGGTGCTGAAATTTTGCATAATCATTTCCGACCCTATAAATACTTTATAGGGTCGGAAACTATTATTTCGATGAGTAACAAACGGATAAACAAACTTAATGTACCCTCCATACTATGGTGGAGGGTATAATAATATGGGTCCTTATGGGGCATCATTTTGTGATCATATTCTGCTCAACTTAACCCTACGGTCAATAACCGGGTACATTTGTACCTTTTTTTGAATAAAAATGCTGTAAAATTTTTAATAATGGAGATATTTGGATCAAATTTTGAGGAATCATTCTTGAGGTATTTTCACACATAATCAAAAAAAAATAATAAATATTTTCCATTTATATAATTTTTAAAAATTTTTAAAGTTATTACCTACGTAGATCAATAACCGTGGTACATTTGTACCCATGGTACATTTTTGTGGCCCTAGACAACGTGGGGCCGTCAGGGCGACTCGTGGAAGTCAGAAACTACCCTGGTTTTCCCTTGGTATACAGGGACAAAAACAATGATTATTGTGCCTAATTATCCAATTATTCTTCATATTGGGCCTGAAACATTTTCTATAATCGAATTAGTCTGATTTATTACAATCCTAAATTGGCGTAAATATCTAAACTATCATTAAATAACGTTTTAAAGTATTAAATAGTGTTAAAAATGTGCCAATCACAATCTCTAAACTCATAAAATGTGAATAATTGGCAATAATAATTGTTTTAGTCCCTGTATACCAAAGGAAAACCAGGGTAGTTTCTGACTTCCTCGAGTCGCCCTGATGGCCCCATGTTGTGTAGGGCCACAAAAAATTGCAGAGGGGTTGAGGAACACCTAAATAAGATCCCAAATAACTAAAAAAGCTTAACCCAATCGAATGCTATAACGAATTTACTATGATTGTTTTAGATAGACTATCATTTAAGCATGAATTTAAATATATTTTGTTTTAATGTATATATAATTTTGAGTTCCTACATCTAGACCAGATCCACATAGACTAATTTAAAACAAAAAACCTCACGATAGTCTAATTTTTTAATGAGTTACAGAGCTATCTTTGGATGGGTACAAATGTACCACGGTTATAGATCTACGTATACTTTTTTGGTTATTGACCGTAGGGTTAAGAAAGAAATATTTGGTTCTTAGAACTTTTATATCACATAGAGATAGGCAGTGGGTAAATACCCGGTAAAATGGCAGTACTTATACAAATGAAGACACAATTTCCTATAACGGAAATTCCGGTGATATATGATCGATTTGTGTCAAGTGGTTCGGCCGTTAAATAGTATTTACCCAGTTTTTGGGTATATACTAGTGGTTCGTGGTTCGCCAGTTAATGAGTTTATACCCAATTTTTGGGTAAATACTCAAAATAGAGGTACCATGGTATGGGAGCTATCAAAAAACGTGGACCTACATTTATAAATTTTTACATAAATATTTGGTACCCATAGAGAACCAATTTGATCGTAAATTGTGTCTAATAGAAAAAAATACTTTAAATTGGGAGGTACGGTTATATGGGGGGGCTATATCAAAAATTAGAACCAGAGACCGAATTTTCCATTCTAATATTAGCTTTAACATTAAAAACATGCGAGCCAAATTTTGGCCGCCTATGCCAAGTGGTTCGCCAGTTAATGAGTTTATACCCAAATACTCAAAAAAGGGCTATCAGAAAACGTGGACCTACATCTATACATTTTTGGATGGATATTTGCTACACATAGAGAACTCTCTAATAGACACAAAATATTAATTTAAATCGGGAGGTACGGTTATATGGGGGCTATATATTTGGCCTCCTGTGTTAGGTGGTTCGCCAGTTAATGAGTTTATACCCAATTTTGGGTAAATACCCAGTATTTACCCACGTCTTTAAAGTATTGTAAAATTATTTATTTTAAATCGATTTGATAACTGAAACCCGGAAAAAGGGTTTAAGATGTTGTAATATAATAAACCGGTATTTACCCTAATATCAAGTCTAGTAATAACTGGTTCTATGCCAAACAACATATTCATGGTCATCTGCAATTTTAATTGAAAACCAAAAATAGAATATGCTTTCTAGAATAACTATATTTATTTGTTTTTGAAGAGGACAATTCAATTCGATTAGAAATCATCAAAATTGACGTGATGTGAATTTATTCGATATTTAATCAACAATTTCTAACTGAGTATTTTATTTTGAAATTGAATTCAATGTCAGATAACTGCAAAAAAAGCACAACAAATAAACATATACATTGTACTTTATGTTTGAACACTGGCACTAGGGGTACCCTGAACATCATATTAATTAGTTGGATTGGCCCTCGCAGGCACATATTGTTCGAAATTGTATTGCGGAAGTTTGTTGTCTAAGTCTTTCGTTTGTTGACTTCTCTCTTTACATAGTTTTTGTTTCCATTGACATAGTACGAGATTTTGGAACGACACGTGCTTCAGACATAAATTGCACGCTTAATTAATTGTCGAAACTTAAAAGGTCAACTTTCATTGACTGATTTGCCAAAAATGGGTATCTCAACAAAACAAACAAAAAAAGTGGCAATATGTTTAAAATCTTTTCGGCCGATTTAGGTTATTTGACCTTGATATTGATATCACGTCAGATGATTTAAAAGAATATACAATAGAAAATATTTAAAAACAATATGACTCATATCAAACATTTTTAATATGTGTGGCTAGTCTTTATGTTCGGCTAACAAGTGTGACAATGTCAATAACAAATTTGGCAAAATTTTATTTTTTTGCAATGTGCGAACTTTTTTTCTTGGTTCCTAAACCACATCTACTGCGTGTGGCCAAAAACGGAAAAACTGTATCATAAATTATGGTAAATGACATTGAATCAAGTTGGTTTACTAATTAAAGCACCCTCGGCTTATTATAACAAATAGGCCAGAGATTTTTTATGAATCGGTGTTAAGGAAGATGCCCCTTAGGTGACATTTGTGATACAAAAATAGCAACAAAATTCACAAAAGGTGTGTCCGGAAATTCGTAATGAAGATGATGAACTTTGAGGAAGAAATTAATTATACAAAATTTTGACATTGCAGGTAAACCGGCAAACCAAAAATTTTTCCATGATTTATGAACGAATTATTGTCTAAAAATAAAACTTGCTTTAGACAACTTTATTTATTTGCACATAGATATTTTAATTTTGTGGTGATGGTGGTGGGAGTTAGAAATGGTCATTTGTGCTGCTGCTGATGTTGTTTAGTTTCGTTTTTTTACGTTATTTATTTCCCATGAAAAGCGTTGTGGTTGATGGTTGCTTCTGAAATGTATTACCGGGCTGTGTGGTCAAAATATTTGCTTAGCTGATTATTACTACTTGCTGACAAAAAAAAAACACAAAATTTTTACAACACAACTAATTGTCAGAAGATGTGTGAATTTGGTGTTTTGCGTAGCGTTTTTTGCATCAATTGACGTAGTTTGTTAATTTGTTTGTTGTTTGTTTTTGTAGCTTGCAACAAATTGTCATTCATTCATAAAATTGTCGGCTTCTTTTCTTTTCAGTTCTTCAGAAGTTCGTCAGCCAGTGAGTTTAGATAAGATAGCTATTAAATACCACGAATTTTGAGATTTGTTTTTGTTTCAAGTATTCAAAATTTCCATTGAATGCATCTGCGTATTCATTTTGGGCTGTAGTGACGCTGTTGGGCTTACAAACAAATTCAGGTTTTATATTCGCATTGAGTTTTACTATCGTCATGAATACTAACAAATGATTAGCATAAAATATGAACAATATATTGTTATTTAGGCAATGTAATGTCACTATATAGAGATGAAAATGACTAATTTATTATTCTGGGAAATAATTGTTAATGACAAATTGTTGGAACCAAAACGGGGATTATAAAAATATTTTTTTTTCTGTAGAATTGTACAAAATTCCAACAACATATATCAATTGGTTTAGAAGTTATTAACTTAGCGCCGCTAGTTCAGTGATTTCGACCACTATTTACCGGTATCCAAATATAATAACTTGGATCCAGTTCACAGCAGACAATTATCTTTCACATGATATGCAAATAAGTTTAGTCCGTTTATTAAAACCGTTGAAAAAAAGCGGGTTAACAAATCTAGCGATCCGATTTTGTCTCCCATGAATAAATTTTATTAACATGTTTAGCATAGCAATATATATTTATGTCCAATATTTCTGTCGAATTCTGTCGAATGAGAAACATTTTTGTAGCATATTTGGTCATTGTCGATTCAGTCATGCTCGTTTGCTGCCTTCTATCTCCAGTCCTTATTCGTCCTTTTAGTTCTTTTTTAACTGTAAATTGGAAGGCGACAAACGAGCATGACTGAATCGACAATGACTCCTATTCTATTTCAAAAATAGGATAAAAGTCCTCCAAATAAACATTTTGTGATCATATTAGGTATGTAATGTCACTATATAAATTTGAATATGACGGGACTTTAAAAATAATATTTTGTATAGAATTGTGTTTCAGGGAACTCCCCCCATTTTCAGTTTCAAACCAGTAAGGAAAGTTCAAAAGTCGGACGGGGCCGACTATATGATACCCTTCACCACTATGGGTACATGTAAGACATGTTTATATCTACAATATCCTGTAGATATAGAAATTTCGCATACATCAGTCGGGACCTAATTCAGTACTCTGTGCAAAATTTTGTCTCAATCGAATAAATATTGGCAGTATGGAGCTTCATTTACATAAAATGGGACGACACTATATATAGCAGCTATATCTAAATCTGAACCGATTCCAACAAAATTTCACATACATCAGTCGGGACCTAATTCAGTACTCTGTGCAAAATTTTGCATTAGTCGGACCACTTTTGGGAGTTTGGTGCACTATTTACATTAAATCGGACGAAACTAAAAATCGGAGCTATATATAAATCTGAACCGATTTCAACAAAACTTGGCATATAACTATCTAGACCTAATTCAATACTCTGTGCAAAATTTTGTCTCAATCGGATCACTATTGGGAGTTTGGTACATCAATAAGTTAAAATCGGCGAAAATATATGTGGGTGTTATATCTAAATCTGAACCGATTTTTTCCAATTTGCCAAAATTCATCCAAATCGGATCATAAATGGGACCTGTACTTTGTTAAAAAATACATGGACGGACAGACGGACGGACATTCATAAATCGACTCAGAAAGTGATTCTATGCATATTCTCAAAAGGAACCATGGGTCTATTTCGATTTTTTCCCTGCTACAAACATATGCACAAAGACACAATACCCTGTACCATAGTGAGGTGAAGTGTATAAAAAGGGGGTTACATGTGGACTACCCCTAAAAGGGGCGAATATTTATAATTTTTGGGATGGAGGTTTGTTACCATATACGAAAAACGCGCTCAAGAACCCCAAAATACCGAAAATTGAGGGTACCCTTATATGAGGGTACCCTTATATGAGGGTACCCTTATATATATTTATAATTTATAGTGGAGAGATTTGCTACCTAATAAGAACTCGGCGTACTAAATTACAGTCAATTCGGAACCCCCAAAATACCAAAAATATGGGGGTACCCTTATATGGGGACTATCAGAAAAACTGGACCTATATTTATAATTTTTTTGTGGAACAATTTGATACTCAATAAGAAACCAACGTACAAAATTTCAGAGAATTCAGTTATAAAACGAGCTCAAGAACCTCAAAATCCCGAAAATCGGGGGTACCCTTATATGGGGACTAGCCGAAAAAATGAACCTATATTTATAATTTTTAGTAGGGAGATTTGCTACCCAATAAGAACTCAAAGTACCAAATTTCAGCGAATTCGGTCGAAAAATGCGATCAAAACCCCCAAAATACCGAAAATTTGGGATACCCTTATATGGGGACTATCCGAAAAAATTGACCTATATTTATAATTTTTTGTGGGAAGATTTGCTACCCAATAAGAACTCAAAGTACCAAATTTCAGCAAATTCAGTTAAAAAACGCGCTCAAGAACCTCAAAATACCGAAAATTGGGGGGTACCCTTATATGGGAGCTATGGCTTAACGTGGACCGATTTTTTCCAATTTCAATAGGGTTCGTCCTTGGGCCAAATTTCATCCAAATCGGATCATAAATGCGACCTGTACTTTGTTAACAAAAATACATGGACAGACGGACGGACAGACGGACATGCATAAATCGATTCAGATAGTGATTCTATGCATATTCTCAAAAGGAACCAAGGGTCTATCTCGATTATTTTTGCATGTTACAAACATAAATAATACCCTGTACCACACTGTGGTGAAGGGTATAAAAACCGATTTTTTATATTTATTTAAATCAACTTATAAGTACTTAAAACAGTGTTTTGTAACTGGCGGGGGCACGATAACTCAAAAGCTAATAATCCAATCGGTTTCAAATGTTCACACGTTTCTCTGTGAGTGTATAGCTATCGTATGAACTAGGATAATTCTAGTCGGTGAATATATTCTTTATTTTTTTCAATATAGATAGTGGTGAAAAGACCATTTTTTAAAAATTTGTTTTCAAACGTTCGTCATTTTGTTAATTTTTGAGCGAATTCAATAATCCTAGTTAATATGAGAGCCAAAAGCGTTGGAATTTTCAGATTCCGATTTTCCAGTGAGGAGTTATCGCCCGCCATCAAAAATAATTTATTAAGCAAGAATCGCTGTTTGAAATAGTTAAATAGTTTGCCTTTAATTTGAAAGGTCGTAGCCGTTGAAATCTGTCTACTCCTTTTTATTACACCCTTGTAATAGTATGAGGCTGACAGATTTCAACGGACTTTTGTTTACATTTTGAGTTTGCACCACCTTTAGGCATATTTATGTCAACAAACATTGTTATTAATTACTTGAATTAACTTCGTTGTTACCAGACCGGCTACACATGTTGTTGTGATCACCAAAGCTTTATTGTAAGTCACCGTACATATCGTTGTACCTTAAGTTAATATTGTTTACCAAATAATAAATACTTATCGGCATCGGTCGAAACCTCTTAATAAAACTTTCGTGTTTTATTTATCGGGCATGTTCTGTCATTCACTTCAACAGCAGAAGTGTATCGAACACACGCCGAGGTGTTCTGTAACACACTTTACACCCATTTGAGGTGTATTCTTTACACTTACATTTTCATAGTGAGAGTCGGGTGTATTCATGTTTTCCATATAAAATAAAATCTTTTTTGAAATAAAAAAGGAACATGATGATAGATTGATATGTTGTTATTGCGTATAAATTGTTTAAAATCACAAAATAAACATGAAACTCCATTAAAAACAAATTTTAAATAGATACTAAGGTTTGTCTTGAATTTTCTTCAACTGAATTTCTTGCTTGACACAAACAGCTGATTTGAAGTAAGGCCGAAGAAGATAGGGTTACCAAATCAATCAACAAATTAATGATATTACAGAGTTTTTCATACATATATTTTATGTTGCGAATAATAAAATATTAAAAAAATAATAATAAAATTATCGTTAGAATTAACGAAATTACTAAAAAATTACATAAACAATGTTAAAAACGAATACAGTTTATATTGTATGGCAACACTACTTCTGCAAAGTACCATGTCGACGTTTATTTTTGTCGCAGTTCAAAATTTCAATTCATGTGAGAAGCAGAACAGGAGGTAGCTTCTGAGGTGAAGTGTATGTGTGAAGTGAAAAGAACACGCCGTGAGTTCCAGAACATACCCGTATATTTCTATATTTGCTCACGAGTACGCATTGAACGTACTGACTCTATTTGGAGAACCTCGATTGAACTGTACCTGCCAACCACCCAAGTCCCTATAGTGCTGTCTTAACATAATGAATTTTGTTTTTACACAATAGGCAGGCTGAATCCCAGATTGATGTTTTTATAAAAAAGCAAAAACAAGTGAAAAGAACACGCCGTGAGTTCCAGAACATACCCGTATATTTCTATATTTGCTCACGAGTACGCATTGAACGTACTGACTCTATTTGGAGAACCTCGATTGCACTGTACCTGCCAACCACCCAAGTCCCTATAGTGCTTTCTTAACATAATGATTTTTTCTTTTTACACAATAGGCAGGCGGAATCCCAGTTTGATGTTTTTATAAAAAAGCAAAAACAAAATACAAATGTTATCCCAAAGGCACCAAACCCCGATTGAGACAAATTTGTTCACAACATACTGAATGAAGTAGGGGAGACTGGAACACATTCGACACTTACTTTTTAGAGCTCTTATCTCAGTTCTTATTCACCAGATATAAAAACTTTATGGCTGGTTATAGTCCTCTGATACTAAATTTTAAAAATGAGTACCAAATACATATAATAAATTAGTATTAATTAACAATTTTTACAATTTTGTAAAAAAAGATCAAATTCGCCGAATGTGAACCTACCCTGGGTAGCTTCGGCATATAATGACATATTAAATTATATATTAAATTATTTTTATAAGAAAATACATTGTAATTAAACACTTTTTAATAATACTGCATTAAAATATGAAAAGTTTTATACACGAAATATTCGCGAAATGGAATGGAAATATTATAAAAAAACATCTGTGAAAATACAAAGAAAAACGTGTATCTAAATAAGCTTAAGAGGGCGATTCGGAATCTTCTTAGCCTCTCAATGAAAGAGAATAGCTAGTTTTTCAAAAATATTTTTATTTTTCAATATAATCTCCTGAAACTTCAATACACGTAGTCCAATGCTTTTCTAGCAATTATATCCCTTAATTAAAATAGTCTTTCTCAAGGTCTTCAAAATAGTGGTTTACAACTGTAATTGCATCTTCATTTGGTAAAACGCTTGCCAGCAAGGAATTTTTAAATTTGGTTGGTCAGGACTTTTTTGGTGATCAGGACGTTTTTCTCGAATTTGAACATTTAATTGATCCAAATGATTGCAATAGTACTCAGAATTTATTGTTTTACCCTTTTGCGGATAGTCAATCAAGAAAATACCTTTGAAGTTCCAAAAAACCGTTGCCATAACCTTATCATCTGTAACTCTTCATGCAAAATTAAATGGACTCTATAATTTGAGATGCCCATGATATTAGTAAGTTCACGCACTTTTATATTTACGCATTTCTTATTTTTTACATTGTAAAAAAAATTGTGGATGCGTCCACAGGGGCCCCAGGGCACCCACTCTGGCTACGTCGTTGCCCAGTAAAACTGTGAACAGTAGGAGTGACTCGAATCAGTTGGCTTATGTTCCTGTTGTGTAGAACTTATTATTCGGATTATTTTCTGGGACACTTCCTTTTTGTTCAATGATTCCTTAAAATCTTAAAATATAATGATATAATGACTTGTAGGGCGTTGGCCTGGTCCACACAGCTTATATTTGGTCTGAACCCAATTGTACGTAATTGTAAATTTGATATAAAACGATCAAATATAAATTGACTTTTGCTATAGTGACCTGACCCTAAATATAAATTTCAATATAATATTCCTTTCGTCGCCCACTAAGATTTATCACTCAAAACACATCTATTATTTCTCCGTTATCCAGCATAAATAAAACAAGTATTTTGTGAGGTAAATAAATGTCATTTTAGGCCATTAGCCATTTGATTGATAACTCAATTAACAACGCCAAAAAGGTGTGTCGATTTCTTCTTCATTAAAAATTCCATGCATTTATGTGTTTTTGGAAGATTTAGAATTTGTAAATTTCGAAATTAATGTGTTTGTTTTGATAGGAAATCGAGGCACATTTTATTTTATGATCATCGAAATTGCTTAAAAATGCATCACAAGTGTTAAAAATAAAACATTTACAAGTGTACAAGTTATTTTGAGACAAAATAAATAACAACAACATTAACAATAAATTTATTCATCTCATAAGAATATATATTTTTTATTTTGGGTAGTTTGTTGAGGTCAGATATTATTTATGTACACAAATTGTAAATTAAGGAAATATTGGAATTAGTTAAGAAAAGCATTGCTCATCGAGACACATAGCACGTGCTTCGCCATTTCTGATTAGTTTTCTATTAAAATAAATAGTTTTATCATAAACTATCATTTTAATAGCCGTACTTATTCTTCTTCCCGTTTTTGCCATTCGTTTACATTCTTAATGATCTAATTAAAATTGACACACAGGAAGTATTTGTTTGCAAAATAATTAATATTTGTCACGATAACATCGTTTAATTAATGATATCAAAAACAACAACGACAAGTACATAGCATAACAAAACGATTTGCCAATTATTATTATTATTTGTTGTGATTAAAAAAATGTATTCTCCTATCTACTGATTAGATAAATAAATTAAACAAATTGAATTGTTTGACAGTTGCAACATAAATCGTTTATTAAAAAAGCAACAACAAATTAACATTTCCGGTGCGTTTATTTGCATCTTTAATTAATGAGCTTTCTTTCATAAATAATGATGATGATGATGATCTCGTGACTTTTAGTATGTTATTAATAGCAATGTAATAAAGAAAGTGTTTTATTTTAAAAATGCTGAAGTATATTATAACTATACCGTACAATTTTTATAGGCAGCACTATTATGTTGTCAGGGTATTATAGCTTGGTGCGACCCCAACGCCATGAAATATTGGTCATTGACCCTTTTTTGTATACCGATCGTCATATCTCAACTAGCTGAATCGATCTAGTCATGTGTGTCCTTGCGTCTGTCCAGTGTAATTCGTAATTACAATACATTTTGGGACCAAACTTCACGAAATTTTGCATGTAGTTTCGTTTTGGACCATAGAAGACTCCTATTTTTTTTTTTTTTTTTTTTTTTTGTAATAATCCGTTGTAATTTAGGGGAAAGGGAGCAACAACTATATTTTTCTGTGTTTTTCTGACTGCTCTAGATGCCACAATTATAATCCTAACATCCCGAAATTTTGCAGAGAGAAAGGGATCTGACCAAGCAAAGAGCATGGCTATTTTCATGATAATCGGTCAATATTTAGCGGTTCAAATGGACCCGTACTTTTGTGATAATAATATATATATATATATATTAGGTTGGGGAAAAAGAAATCCACTATTTTTATATGCACCGTTTTGTTGTATGATTTGTTGCCATTTTAAAGGTAATTTCATACCTCTCTTATAGAAGTCCTGCTGTCTATTTGCAAAAAAACACTAGTAGTCGATTTTCACAATCCTCCCTAGATACTAATTTTTTATCATTAACCCTTTGTGGCCCAATGTTGCCCACAAGCAACAAAATGTTTTAGAGCTTATATTTAATATGCATCTAGTAGATATATATTATTTGGATTTCGTATGTCAAGACGTGATTATGGACGACACATATCAAAAGAAAAATCCAAAAAATTCAAATTTTTTGGTAATGTTATGAGCTTTTCAACATAGAGAAGAGGGTAAATTTGTGTACAGTACTAATTTGTGTATACAGTCCAAATTATTTAAATCGCTTCGTATTCAAATTGTATGAGTTCTGCCATCAGTTTTTTTTTTTTTTTTTGATTCTTGTAAAAATGAATATAGAGAATAATTTAAAATGATTTTTATGTCGATTTTGCATTTGGTTTTCTTGGTATTGTACTTTAATTTTTCCGAAAAAAGGTACTGTATCTCCCGAATGCAAGGATATAGCGATGTCAAATTTTGTGCATATCCTGTTTAGGATAGTTGCATTAAATCTGTGAACAAAAATTTGTTCTAACATTGCGGAAAAAATCGGGGCTCAAAGGGTTAAACAAATTTTGCAATGCAATAAAAAGACGATAATCGCGTGCCAAGTCCGGACTGTATGGCGGATGCATTAAAACTTCCCAACCAAGCTCCCAAAGTTTCTGGCGAGTCACTGTAGATGTGTGTGGCCTAGGGTTGTTCTGGTGGAACACGACACCTCTCCTGTTGGCCAATTATGGCCGTTTCTGTTGTTGACAGTAGAGATCAGAATTTAGCGTTTGTCCATATGGAAGCAACTCATTATAAATAATCCCCTTCCAGTCCCACCAAAGGCATAGCAGAACCTTCCTGGCCGTTAGTCCTGGTTTGAACACCGCTCTTTGACCATGATCGTTTTCGCACAGAGTTTATCGTATGTGATCCTTTTCTCATCTCCAGTCACCATCCGTTTAAGAAATGGGTATATCTCATTCCGTTTGGCCAAGCCTTCGCAGATGGTAATACGATCCATTCTATTTTTTCCGTTAATTGGTTTGGCTCCTAAACATCGAGCTTTTTTGAAGTCTATACTGCTCCGCTCACTCGTTTTAAATTATTTTAATATTTTTTTACATATTACAATTACAGCCCATTTGATTGTAAAATGTGGGATGTAAGGTTATATGTGGACTATATCAAAACATAACAGAAGTTCTGTTGATATAATAAAAATTTTAGCAAAATTTTGTTAGCCTACGGTTTGCTGTTCGGGAGTTAAATAGTTTTTACCCCGTACAGGCAACGCCCGGTGTATCGAATGATATATTAATAATAAATAAATATCCTCAAAAGTGTATTTACCCACTGCCCTTCGGAAGTATGTTGTCGATTTGGTGGAGGACTACGTTTGTTCTAGACCGCTTCGGCTGAAGTACTGATAGTTGCATTACTGGCTGCATAAAAAAGGTTGTCCCAGGATGCGGGATGGCAGAATACTGAAGGCATATACTGAAGGAATGTTGTTACTACGATGACATTGTAGATTTAGTATACAAAGAGGTGGGACGAAATAGATGGGAGTCAGTGGGGTTATTGAAGACAATCGGATCATTTGTTGTTTAAGTAGTTTTGGTCGAGAAATGTTTAGGAGAAGGACAGTAGGGCCTTGGCTTGTGGCACTGGATGATGGTGGTTGTGTGCTTGGTGACGCCGTGGATTTTGCAACGCTGTAGTATGCTATACGTGAGGGTCCTGTGGTCCTTGTTGGCCCACTTGTACAATCCGTGTGTGCACATGTTTTTACTTTGTATTGGGATACCAACCCGAACGTGGTGTCAAACTGGTAGAGGTTTCGGTTGGCCCTGTATCTTCAGGTTCAGCCTGGCAGTTGGTGTGGTCCCCTGGGGAGCGTTGCATGTGTTATTCCACTTGAGCCTTAGTAACCATGAGATAGACCAAACGGTAGATGCCTACGTGTATATCCGCAGATACTGCCATCTCTATCTATGGAAGACCTTAAGTAGACCTTTCTATAAAATATCTTTGAAAAATATGCAAAAAAACACTCTACTGATATTCAATACAAGTTAAAATGTCATTAGACTTGCCTTTCTGCAACCTATGCTATATTTAATTTCATTCGGATAGATTTAGAGTCGTCTGCGTACCATGGGACAAATTTATAGAAAACGATTTATAACAAAATTGATACACGCTATTCGAAACGCAGCATTGTTAAAATTTAATCTCAATCAGACACCCCTTCGAAATACATAGGAAGCTAATGCTGCGTCTGCACCAATTTCAACCAAACGTAATAACGGCATTCAAGTCTCAATTTGATACGTTGTACAAGATTTCGTGTTAATCGAACAAACATTAGGAGTTTGGTGCAACATTTATGTAAAATCGCACGAATATATATGTATATATGGGAGCTATATCTAAATCTGAACCGATTTTCACGAATCTTAACACTCATCGTACGCTATGCCAAATTTCGTGCAAATCGGGAGCTATATCTAAATCTGAACCGATTTTCACGAATCTTAGCATACATCGTTCTAGAATCAATTCAGTACGCTATGCCAAATTTCATAAAATGCAAAACTCCAGACATTGACAACATTTTCTGAATACCATTCATATAATATACGAATAATTTTTTTCTGTGTTTGTCAAAACTTCTATCTACTATCTATCTTTTCAATAATGAGACTAGAACCTTCAAAATACTAAATACTATTTCTATATAGATCATGCTACGTTATATCAAGAAGTTATTTTCCATATACAACCAAAACTTTTAGAAAATCACGTATTTTGTACTCGGTTTATATCGATATGTATCTTAATGTACCTTACAATAAGAATCTTAGAAGCATCTCATGTATATACTTAAAGTGAACTCAGTCGTTAATTTACATTTGTTCTCGATTTTCGTAAATTCTAAATTACATTGTAATTATTTCGATCATAGATTTGCATATTTAAATGTATGAAATGTTTTAATTGTTATTTATGAGTTTTATTTTGTTTTTTTTTCATTTTACAATTAGTAACTTTGTTTACATTCATCATTTGACAGCATCGATTTGTATTTAATGCCTGTCCATGCGCATAAATCTCATTCCCTCCCTGTACGTTCAAATGCTATTGCACTGCAAATGAATAGTGATCATAATTGAAGGCATTTGCCAATTTATTCTAATCAATATTTAATGTTCAAATTTATTATTCAAATGAAAAGTGAATGTCTAAAATAAGTAGCAATCGATACTGATACTGAACGGATTAAATTAACAAAAGCATCGTGATCGTTTTAATAATAGCGATCAAATTATGAGCTTTTATGCAAATTAAATTGTTCAGGAACATTTTTATGAATTCGTCTATGTGTGTGTGTGTGTGTTAGAGAAGAATCAAAATTTTCCATGAAATTATGGGATTAACAATTGAATTCTTATGAATTGTTTGGCAGATAAGTTGAGTTATTGGAAAATTATTGACACAATGTTCAAGGTTTTTATTCTATTGTAGATAGAGAATACAAAAAAAAAAAACATAATATAGAATTCCATATAATCGGTAGTATGGAAAATCCCTACCATGTTTTTTTATTTTCTAAATTTTCAACAATGGCAATTTTTGTGGTTGTAGAAACCTATTACCTTAACAAGTCTTAATAAGCTATTTTTAAAATGTGGTACCAATTTAGAAAATAATGGACGACATTTTTTCAGTGGAAGTACTTTTTTATGAATCTTTGGCAGCCCTACTTCAAGTCTATAAGAATGGTAGTCCATTTAGATGGGTTGAAAAGTGTTTTCAGGTCCATGAGCATAGAATTTTTAGAAGATATTTTGAGAAATTGTTGGAACCCATAGTTCACTTATATAATTGCGTATTTATAATTACTTACTTAACTTAGCTGGCTTGTGGCAGAACGGTTGTTCCATAAGCCGAGCTTAAAAAAGATTTCGAAGCACGTCGGTCTTGTGCGCATCTCCAATTTGAAAGACCATTTTCCGAGATATTGTCTTGTACTTGAACTTTCCATTGAATTCGTGGCCTTCCACTTCTGCTTGAACCTTCACTTGACTCGCTTTTATATGCCATTTGTGCTGGGGCATCTTCATCCATTCCCACAACATGGCATAGCCAATGTAGTCGCTGCATCGCGATACGCCCATAAATCTTCCGCAAGTACCCCTGCTTCAGATCCATATAATAGCACGGGTCTAGCGAGGAGGTGGCATTGCTTTTGAGTTGCTTACTCAGACCATAGTAGCATCTTTTGGCTCTGAATTTCAAAAAAAAAAAAAATCGTTCACTACCTCGAAGCTGTACTTTTCAAGTTCCACAGTTGGTCCGAGTCTACTGGACGTCTTGTGCTTTGATACTATCAGCATGGTCTTTTCGCCATTTACTGTCAGACCCACTGTGGCAGACTCCTTCTCAATTCGTTCAAAGGAGGGTGTTACCGCTCGTAATGTTCGACCCATTATGTCGATATCGTCATCGTATGCGAGTAACATGTGTTGTTTGGTGTACAGAGTGTCATTTCTGTTCACATTTGCATCTCGCATGAAATTTTCCAGCAGGATATTAAACAGGTCTTACGACAAACTTTCAACTTAACTGAATCCAAGTTCTGTATTAAAGGGCTCCGAGAGGTCCTTTCCGACTTTAACTGCTGACCTTGTGCCAGTTAAAGTTATCCTGCAAAGCCGTACTGATGTTGCAGGAATACCGAACGCAGACATGGCTTTTAACACCGTTAAACGGATAGGGCTGTCGAATGCGGCTTTATAGTCGACAAATAGGTGTGAATTGTCGGTGTGTTTTTTGCGGCTCTTTTCCAGGACATGTGCAAAGTGAAAATCTGGTCAATGGAGGATTAGTCAAAACGAATTGGTATGATCCAATAATGTCATTGACCATTGGCTTCAGTCGTTGACACAGCACACTGGATAGCACTTTATATGCGATGGAAAGGAGACTTCTTCCTCTATAGTTGGCAAATATCGTATTGTCTCCTTTTTTGTGCACGGGACAAAGTATGCTGAGGTTCCAATCATTGGGCATGCATTCCTCTAGCCAAGTTGTACTAATCAGTTGGTGCATGCTCTTGCTATTCACCGGTGTTGAATAGTTCGACTGGTAATCCATCGGTACCTGCTGCTTTATTGCTCTTCAGCCGATTAATTGCTATTCTGACCTCATTTTGGCTAGGTAGTATGCACTCTATACCGTCATATCTTATTGGTTCTGGGGTATCTTCTTCACCGACACCATTCGATACCAGAAGCTTTTCAAAATGCTGCTTCCATATCCTCAACACAGTGTCTGTATCTCTCACCAGGTTTCCATCTACATCTCTTCAGGAAGATGTACCTGCGCCAAAGCCTTTGGTTTGGTGTTTTACTCGTTGGTAAAATTTCCGGACTTCATTCTGACTCCTGTACATCTCGATTTGCTCACCCAAATTCGATCTAGACATTTGTCTCCGCCCGTCCTCCTGTCTATATAATTTGTAAACACTCTACGGGCCATCATTATGGATCAATCGTCAAAGCTTCGGGCCAATAGGACCGCTTTAGGCCAAGAAATACCCCTATAGTTTGTGATAATGATCCGTTAATATTTAGGGGAAGAAATGGACCAACAAATTTATTTCTTCGGTGTTTCCGGTCGTCCCAAGGACGCAATTATGATCCAAAAATGATGACATTTTACATAGGGTGGGGGATCTGACCAAAGATTAAGCATGACTGTTTTGACAAAAATAGGTCAATATTTAGCGGGTCAAATGGACCAAGACTTTTGTGAGAAAAATTACAAAATTTGCATTCTATACGTCATATTTACCCAAGTTGATAGCAGACCCTCTTGAATCTACCATTCACTTATCCGACCTGTGTGGTTGTCCTTTAAATTGATACTAATTATGCTGATGTATGCACACGGATGTGGGAGTTATACCTAAATATTTACAGGTGTATACATATTCTGAAATATTATAAGAAGTTCCGGTAATGGTTATGAACTATGCCTATAATTTTCGGCAATAATCGGATAAATTTGAAAGAGATTTGTATATTTTCTAGTCGCTCTGGAGGTCACTATTATAAGCCCAACTGACCAACTAATTACAAGAGCTGTTTTCATAATAATCGGTCAATTTTTCAAAAAAAAAAGTTTATCTTTTTGCATAAATATTCACTCTAGGAAAACGATTAGGAAAATGTTGCAGGATAAGAAGGAGTAACTCTTGACCAAGAGGAAGCTAATATCTCGGAGGAACTGTTGACAAACAGGATACCATAGATCTGCAAAAGGCCCCGTCCGACCATACTGATCCGCTCACGTTTTTTTTTTTTTTCAAAAGGACATATACTTGATAAAAGATATAATTAATAGGGTCGATAGTTCAAGATATTGTCATATGTGATACATTTAATATACACTCCTTGAAGTGAAATTAAAACCAATTATATGGTATTTGAAATTTAGCATCAACAATTTATTGACATTTTTATTATTCTGTAATTCGTCTAATTTCTATGATTATAAGAATGTACTCAACGATATTAATAAAACACGTTTAATTAAGAAATTTGCTAGAAAACAATTATACAAGGACTCGTTTGGATTTGGCGCCACTGTCAATTAATATTTGTTTATCGACATTCTTCACACATATCAATTAAACGACTAATCGCATTTTTTATTCGACAAAAACAAATTAATTATTTTTTTGGGACCCATTGTTGACGTAACTGAGGTAACTTTCATAGTAAATTAGCGTCAGATGGATGCGGTTCAAAAAAACAATAACAAATCCTAAAAAAATTAGAACAACTGAAATTGTCAAAATTTCGTTTAACAAAAGATTTTGCGGTTTTTGTAAATAAATTAGATGAATTATTAACGGTATATGGCATAAATAATATTTGTTTAAGCTGAAAAAATGCCTTTCTTATAAAATTGTGCGGGGTTCAATTCAACTGTTAGAGGAATTTTGAAAATTTAATTTGATATACATTAGAAAAAATATAATAATAAAAACATATATTGCACAATTTCCACCATTTAACAAGCCGTTGTTCCTGTTTAATTTGTTAAAATCTTGCTGTACTCTAAATCTCTTTTAACAAATGTTTTTCCACAATCGACTAACCTAAATATTATTTTTCGTAAAACAACAAAATTTTACCTTCAACAGATGAGTTGTCAAGTTGACTTTTTTCATAATTCCTAGAAAACACGTGCAATTTCGCATTTCTTAATAAAATTTGCTTGATTATTGCCGAATTGCTGCTAATCGCATGACTGCAAATAAATTATCAGCACAGCTCTATCTGCCATCTAATCAAGCCAAACCAAGCGAAATATCAATCATTCAACTTCATCAACAATTAACACCTTCGTTGTTCGTTGATTTTTGTTTTAGTTTGCGAAACTAGTAAAGGCAAGTCATGGTCTACAATTAATCGCAAATATTCAGTTTTAATCTTTGTCAATGGCTATTTGCCATAAATCAGTTAGTACTTTGAGAAACGTGTACGACGTATTTAAAGAATTGGTTGGCAATGAAAAAAATTAAAATTTGTAGGTACACAGTTTGCAACCAAATGCTTGTCAATATGAAAAGGTGCATCCTATATTTTCAAATTAAAAATGCGAAATGTCTCCAAGATATGAACTGTGAACTACTACCTTTAGAGCACTACCAGTTTAGACGACCATAAGATCTTTTAATGAACATAGTTTTTAAGGTTATGATCTTCACCAGCGTATAAGTATAGGTTAAGAACATTTTAAAGCGTCGAATTTTCTCAAGATCTATCAGCTTTTTAAAAAAAATATTTTTAAGAATATTTCTAAAAGCGTTGATTTTTAAGGAGATTTGTTCAAAGCCTTTATAGACACTGTTTTTAAGTGTCGGCATCATATAAGCTTCGAATTTTATGAATATTTGTTATTTTCATAATAAGGATTTTTTTTATTATTTAATAATATTTCTTCTCGAATTTTAAGAAATTGAAATCAGCACTACCATATTCATAAGCGTGGATTTTATAAGAATTTCTTTCAAAGTCTATCAGTTTTGAAAGCATAATAGATTGGATATTTTAAGAAAATGTTTTCAAGATCTGAAATGTTTGCGTATACTTTAAAAATCTGACTTTTGATTAAAATGTCTGCCATTTATAGATGCCATAAAACAAGACATGAATTTGGCTGCGGATTTTTGGTTAACAGGAGAATAAAATGTCTCGTCTCCAGATTCACTCCAGTAGATGTGCGAATTGCTATAATCCATATAAAAGCGAAGTTCTTCTACATCAGTCTCATTTGCACCCATGCTCCGACGGAAGACAACGATGAGCAGACCAAAGACATATTTTACGACATTAAAATTCTGGTAGGAGATTTTAATGCCAAAATCGGAAGGGAAAATATTTTTGGCCTCACCGTCGGAAAATTCAACCTCCATGAAGAATAGTCTGACAACGGCTTGAGGTTGATTGACTTCGCGGCAGCAAAAAACATGGAAATTAGCAGCACGAAATTCAAGCATCTCGATATACACAAGGCCACCTGGATTTCTCCTGATCAAGCAACGAAAAATTAAATTGATCATGTCAGCAACGTACACAGGATTTCATTTCGGGAGTAGTACAAAATGAAAAAAGCAAATCGAGGTGTACTGGAGTCAGAGTAAAACACCAAACCGAAGGCTTTGGTGCACGCACATCTTCCTATAGAGATGAAGAAGGAAACCTGTTGACAGATACAGACAGCGTGCTGAGGAATCTGGAAGGAGCATTTTTAAAAGCTTCTGGTATCAAATAGAGGTGGTGAAGAATAGCCAAGATGAGGTCAGAATAGCAATCAATCGGCTAAAGAGATGGGTTACGACTCGAACTATTTAAGACTGGTGGTCAGATGCTGGTCAGGAGCATGCATCAGCTGATTAGTACAATTTAGCTAGAGGAATGCATGCCCAGTGATTCAGCGCAGCATCATGTGTACCATGCACAAAAAAGGAGACAAGACGACCTGTGGCAACTATGAAGGAATTAGTCTTCTTCCCATCGCATATAAAGTGCTATGTGAACGACCGAAGTCAATGGTATTATTGAACCATACCAATGAGGCTTCAGACTTGGCAAATCCACCATTGACAAGATTTTCACTCTGCGCCAACTCCTTGAAAAGACAAAGGAAAAACACATCGACACATTCCACCTATTCGTCGACTATAAACCCGCATTCGATGGAAAAGGTCCACGAAAACACATCGACACATTCCACATATTCGTCGACTATAAAGCCGCATTCGATTGTTCTATCCGTTCAGAGGTATTTTAAGCCATGTCTACGTTCGGCATTTCTGCAAAATTAATACGGCTACGCAGAATAACTTGTGGCACAAGGTCAGCAGTTAAAGTCGAAAAAGACCTATCAGAGCCCTTCAATATCAAATGAGGACATGTTGGCAGTTTGTCGTGTGATCTTTTTAACCTCCTGCTGGAAAAGGTCATGCGAGAGGCAAAGGTGAACAGAAATGACACTCTGTACACCAAACAACACATGTTACTCGCCTTCGCCGATGACATCGATATAATGGGTCGAACATTGCGAGTGGTAACAGCCACCTTTGAACAAATTGAGAAGGAGTCTGCCAAATTGGGTCTGGCAGTAAATGACTAGAAGACCAAACTGACAAAAGTGAATATCTTTAATTTTTGGTAAAGAGATTTGCTACCCAATGGGACTCAAAGTCCCAACCAATTCAATATTAAAACCTGCACCAACTTCCCAAATACCGAATAAACTGAAGCAAACAATTACAGCCAAATCTGTTAAAAAAGGAAGCTCAAAACCTCAAAATACCAAATATTGGGGGCTTCAGTTATATAGTTGGCTATATCGAAAACGTGGACCGATTTCAATACCAAATAATCTAGAAGTAGTAGCAATCGAGATTTCAATTAGCAAAATCTGACTGACATGCATAAAGCGACAAAGAATTTTATTCTGATCAGAAATATATAATTTATGAAGTTGCAAACGGAATGATAAATTTAATACACACTCCACCTTATGATGGAGGTTATAAAAGTATGTCATAGTCTGTGATGAAGTTCAATACTTACCCGGACTGTACTGGCACTACGGCTGGAAAATGCGTCTAGGACCATACTGATACCTAAAAATATACAGAGGAAATTAAAGTCTGGTAGTAAATTTCACTACAAGAGAATATAATCAATACTTTCTACTATAAAATTATTCTTCTCTCACAGAAATTCCAGTGTCCGATTTGAGAGTGGTGGCAAAATTCAAAAAAATTTAAGTTAGTTCTTCTGTATTGAACTTTGATAGGATTGAGTCAATCAGACTGACGTTCCATCTTTAGTGCACTCACGAAATTGTTTTTAAAATACCTCTAAATAAGAATCGATTTAAACCAAACTTGATACACGTGATAGTCGACAAACCGAACAACTGTAGCGTAACTCTCTCAACTTGGTATCTGTATATCCTAACAAATGCATATATACATTAGTTGCCGAACCCCGATATAAATACCTGACATTGGTCGGAGCACAACTACACAACTACCACGGAACTCTAACTTTCGGCGGAATTTTATTCCTATCCTGGGCAATATTTCGTGATAGTTGCACCCTCATGCCCGATTAGTGGTCAACAGCACCTATTCCTTACACTGACATATTTTCCGAATATTACTAATATTGAGTACAGCTCTTCTAATTACTTGTCCAGATTTCCTTCCCTTGTGTTGTGATCTTATTCCCATTGGAGCCTGTAGATCGATTCGAAAAATCACAAAAAATAAGTTTTCGGTCCAATTCATCCCAAAATTACTATCTGATTATCACCGAAAATTATAGGTGTTGTCCTTGACCATAACTGGAACCTCATGGAACAAAGCGATCAGCTCTATATTTTCGCCCTCCAGTGCAGTAATGGGTTACTAAATAATATCTGAATACGTAAGCACCTGTAAATATTTACGGGTAACTCCCACATTTGAATCCATACCACAATTTTATTGGTATGAATTTAAAGGCCAACCACTCCTCTTGGATATACTATCAACTTCTCGGGTCTATGTCCTTCAGGAGTAAATATATACGCTATAGAATACAAATATTGTAATTTTTCACCCAAAAGTCGGGGTCCATTTAACACACTATATATTGTCTGATCAATATAAAAACAGGCATGTTCAGGCAAATTCGTGATGTTTGGTCCATAATTGCGGTTTCTGGAGCGACTTGAAAAACCGACAAAAAGTTGGTATTTGGTCCATTTCATCCTCTAAAGATTAACCGATCTTTACAAAAAAAAAAACAATAGAGTTCTTCAGTGGGCAGAACCCATCCTACATGCAACATTTCGTGAAGATTGGTCTATAACTGTGGTCTGTGTTGTATTTACAAATTATAGTGACGGACGCACATATCAGGTAGTCGAGATATGATGATCAGTATTCTTAAAGATGGGTCTAGGACCAATATTTCACGGCGTTATAAACTCTTGGAGCTACACAAAGCTATAATAACCTGACAACATAGTTGTATAGGGACCTTCAAAATACCAAATGCGCATTTATATGAAGCTATCTAAAACTAGACTTATATTCAATTTTTTTATACCGGCAATCATATATCGAGCAATTTTAACGATTCATAATAATTTATAATTCATTAATTTTTACAACATCACATCTTTACAAAGTTATCTTTTAAATTCGATTAAGAGTTCAAAATTACAAAGAAACGATACAACATAAACAAAATATGAATATCAATAATTATATTAATAAAATCAAAGGTTGTCAAAATTGATTTTTTCATTTTGTATAAATTTGAATTTAAATATGATGGAAGAGATTCTCAATTCTCTTTCTTCATCATTTCGATATTAGTTTTATACAAAGATAGACAGACAATCAGTAAACTCAGAGGCACACGTGTACATGATAGACGATGTTGGACAGTAAGCGTGCCTTTTGTTCATGTCTATAAATTTAAGAATATTCTTTGTTGAGATATTTTTTTGTTGCCAAGTGTAAAAATGTTAATTAGATTAAAGAAAAAAAGAAATTTATGTTAAATGAAGAGCATTTTACACATTTAAGTCTAAAATACGATTTTTTACCAATGTTATCAATGTTAGATTATCTGATTAAAATTATATCTCGGTATATATCCCCTCATTATAAATGCATCTTAACCTTTCTATCCACATTATTTAACCACAAACATTATTTTTTATATATATGTTGAATTCAAACAAGTCTTTCTGGATACATAAAAGTATTTTTAAACATTTTATTAGTTAATATTAAATATATGACTTGCTGAAAGGTATTAATACAACATTTAACAGAGAAAAAAAACTATAAAAAAGGTTTTCAAAAACAATTAAGACAATAGATAGTCAACCAATTTAATGGCTAATTATAAAGATATCAATTTATTGGAGAGTGACCGTCTATTGACACTTCTCTTTCTTTTAATAGTTTTTTTTCAACTCACAATAAAACATAAATAAATCATTTCTGAGAAATTGTAAACAAAGAAAAAACAATTATTATTTAGGTATTATTTAAAATGTGTTTTCTAAAAACTCAGTATTTTATAAAATTTACAGAACCTGCAAATTTGTTTAATATGTTTTTAGAGTCTTTCAAAAATATGATTAGCACCTATAATTAAAACAATACGTGTAGATCTTGTTAAATATTATTTTTCAAATGTATGTATTTTTTATAATAATTAGAATTATAAGTGAGGATTTCTTTATAAATTCCTTTTTATTCTCAAAGAACCATTAGAGCTATAAACATGATATTAGAGAGTGCAATTTTAATTATTAAGGACCTTTAGACGGCGGATTTAAAAAAATGTTTTTTTAAGGATGTGTGTTATTTATAATCTTTCTTTAATTCAAATAAATATACATTTTTAGGGATCATAAAAGCGTGAACAAACAAATAATTTTGGTACGAACAATTGTGCATAGATTTTTTTTTAATATTTAATTGGCCTGAGGTCGAACCCTAATAAAATTTCTATATAAGACACTTTGCGTTCTTATTGGGTACCGGATATTTCCACTACAAATTATAAATTTAAGGGAACACCCCCCCTCCCCAATTCACGATTTTAATTTTTCAAGATTTTCAAAGGGCTGATAAATCAATACCAATGCTTGTTAAGGTTTGTAACTTTGCACATATATATTTGAAGATTTAAAAGAGAGGAAAAATTATTTACAAAAAAATTTTGTAATTGTTTTGTTGTTGTTTTTTGTAATTAAAGAAAATTCCTTATTCTTGATGGCGGGCATGATAACTCCTCACTGGAACATCGGAATCCGAAAATTCCAACGGTGTTAGAAAGAGTACATGTCTGGCTCTCGTATGAACAAGGATTATTGACTTCGCTCTAAAATTAACATAATGGCGGACCTTTGAAAAAATATTGTTGGAAAATTGCCGATTTTTCACCAAAAAGCATGTTAAAAAATAAGGAAGATCTTCACCGATTGGCTTTATCCTAGTTCATACAATAGCTATACACTCAGAGAAACGTGTAAAAATTTGGAATCGATTGGGTTATTAGTTTTTGAGTTATCGTGCCCGCCATTCACAAAAGAGAAAAACGCGTTTAAAGTTTGAGAAGCCCTTTAGCCGTCACCTGATGCTGACACAATAAATCGGATATATCTTCAAGAGTTCTTGAGATTTTCACTTGAAATTTTGTAGGGACATTTTTGAATTAGTGTATATTCGAATTAAATCAAAAAAAATTGACCCCGAGAATGGAGGGTCCCCTTAAGTCCACTTTTTCGGTTAGCCACCTTATACAAGGTGAGATGAAAAAACTGCAACCAACTTCAGACTGCTGTCATTTCTAAGCCACTCGTTCGACAGCTATTGTTTACAAGCGTACAAAAGCATTTTGGTGAGAATTTTCCAGAAAAAAGTTATTCGTGATGTTAGTGTGATTTCTGGCTGGAAACCACAAGTGGGTATTATTAGAGCACTCCAGCATTTAAATGCGAATAAATCTTTTGTGTCTTGTACCATCGCTCGTTACCGTGATACTGGTAGCGTAGCCCGACGTCAAGGAAGTGGACGGAAGCAACATTAGCAGAAATGGTTCGAAAAGTAAAGAAGCGACTTGATCGAAACCAGCATCGCAGTGGCCAAAAAATAGCTCGTGAGCTGAATATATCGCAATATTCCATTCGGCAAATATTGAAGAATGAGCTCAGGGCAAAGTCATTAAAATTTCAAAAAATTGCAAGAACTTACACCGCAACAGAAAGAAAATAGACTCAAAAGAGCTAAAGAGTTGCTTCGCTTGGCCGAAAGTGGTGAACTGCCGTATTTGGTTTTCTCCGATGAGACAACATTCGTTGTCCAGCAGTTTGTAAACAAACAAAATGATCGTGTTTACTTGCCAAAGTAAACACGGCCAACAGCCGACGGTCGCTTCCCGCTCGTATTAATTGACCGTGGCATCAGAATAAATGCCGAATATTACCGCGAAAATATTCTGGAGGGTGTATTAAAACCTAGAGAACGCAAACATTTTGGCCGCCGACCTTGGACATTCCTACAGGACTCAGCACCATCGCACTCAGCACGCTCTACCCAAGAATGGTTACAAAATGAGTTTCCTCGCTTCATTTCCAGTGTTAAGTGAGTGAGTGACATACAGATAATCGCCCAGACGAAACGGCTGAAGCTAGAAGCTTGATATTTTGAGTGTGGGTTGTTGTGTGTAGGCGTGAATTATGAAATTTGGAATGTGGATCACTGATGGAAAGTTAGAAAGATGTACCAGAGGGTTTTTGGAAATTCGACCTGTAATTGTACGAAAAGTACTAAACTTTACTAAATTTAGTTCAAATTGTATATATATTGAACATAGAGTAACTTCGGGTAATGTGGACCACCATTTTCTTTTTTCGTTATTGTGGGGGTAACAACGGTAAAATATAAAAACAAATTGTTTTCACAACATAGTAGATTTGTTGGCTAAATATATTCCAGGTCAAACATTATATATATTTGTCTGTAAAAATGTTATTGCAAAAATAGCTTGGCGGGTGGACCAGTATGTGTGGGTAATGAGGATCAGTAAGTTAAAAGTAGGTTGTGGATTATTTGTGATAAATTTAAATTTATTGCACTCTTGGGTAACAATGAATGCAAAAATATATGGGTTCATGTTTTGGTATAGCCCCCATTTAAGGGTACCGTCCCATTTGCGGTATTTTGAAGGTCCTTGCTTCATTATCCAACCGAAGCACATGTAATTCCGCATATCGAGTTTTCAGAGGATAGTATACCTCCTCGCATATTAAATGCGCCCATGTTTCGAACTCATCCTCATGAAATGTCCCACTTTTTTATAGTGGTCCATATTACACAACATTGAATATTTTTATTTAAAAATAATTATCAGCTCCAAAAATGAATGAAAATTTAAAAATCACAGATTGTAATTACAGATAAACGTATATTTTTGTTCAATAAAATAAGAAAAACACATAACTTCTATATATATTCGAGAAAAACAAAGTGTTCGACTATTTTGCAAAAACGTTCGACTATTGTGCTAAAAAAAGTTCAAATCACACTTTTACAATCAGAGCTACATTTCCTACTACTTTTTCAACATTGCAATTATTTATTAAAAACTAAGTTTGATATTTGTTTTCACTAATTAGGAAAACATTTATAAAAGGCGGCATTGACATATTTCAAGCATTTTCTTAGATATAGGGGGTGGTCCACATTAGACGCATAGTCCACATACCCGAAGTTACTCTATATAGCTTGAATCTTGAAATTTTATATGAAATACAGGTTGTATGGAAATGGTTTAAGAAATTTTGTACTATTTGCATTTAGTTGAGCGTATAGAGATGAAATCCTGAAAATAAGAATTAGAACTACTATTGGAGAACAGAATGGAGGTAGCTTTAAAAATCGCACTTATGTGTACGAAAAGTATTAAATGGTACTAACTTGGATATAGGTGAACAGATAGAGCTGGTATCTTGAAATTGGGAATTCAAATTACTGTTGGAGTGTAGGATTGAGATAGTATAGAAAATCGGTATTTATGGCTTCAATCAGTACTAAATTTAGTACATTTTAGATTTTCAGTCAACGGGTAGAGGTGAAAACCTGAAATTTGGAATTAAGATTATTATATTACGATCTACAGAGACAGCTTTGAAAATTCATATTTATGTGTACGAAAAATACTAAACGGTACCAGATTTAGTACAATTTGAATTTGAGTGAACGGAGAGAGCTGGAAATCTAAAATTTTATATAATGGTTGCTGTTAGAGTGTGGAATTAAGGGGAATACAAATCAAGTTTTTTGAAACCGAGAATGGGGGGGGGTCCCCTTAAGGTAATCCATTTTTTCAGCAGATGGCTGTAATGATAGATTTCTTCAGTTGTGAGTTACAGGGTGTTAAAAGTGGAAGTGAACAAAGAGAACATTCGATACATTTTACAGTTTTTCTTTGGCAAAGGCAAAGGTTTATGATTCCGAAACTGTAACAGCCAATTATGTGTAATTTTGGTTTTCATGTTAAAGATGCAACTCGCACAGGTCGAAAATGTCGACAATATCGGAGAAGTTATCGGATAAACTTCGGGAGCTTGGTTGAGAAGTTTAAATGCATCCGCCATACAGTCCGGACGACTTGGCACCAAGCGATTATCATCTTTTTCTTGCATAGCAAAATTTATTTAATGATAAAAATGGTTTATTTTTAGTTTTCAATTAGTTTTCAATTTAGTTTTCAAAGCTACACTACAAAAATGTCCCTACAAAATTTCAAGTGAAAATCTCAAGAACTCTAACCGATTTATTGTGTCAGCATCAAGTGACGGCAAGAGTGATTCTCAAACTTTAAATGCATTTTTCTCAAGCAGAGTTTTCACGAATGGCGGGCACGATAACTCAAAAACTTATTCCAATTGGTTGCAAATTTTTACACGATTCTCTGGGAGTGTTAGCTCTCGTATGAACTAGGATAAATCCAATCGGTGAAGTTCCCTTAAACTACTTTCAAAATAAAGGAGCTATATCTAAATCTGAAGTTATTTTCTCCAATTTCAATAGTGTCTATCCTTTAGCCCAGTAAGTGACCTGTGCCAAATTTAATCCAAATCGGATCATAAATGCGACCTGTACATTGCCCAAAAGAACACCACAGTGTGGTGAAAGGTATAAAAATATATCGAGCCCTTCCCGCGAAAATGTTGTAAGCGACAAAAACAAAATTTTACAGCAGACGGTTTTTATTGTATAACTTTTTATATATCCAAAATTTTTGAATGAAATTATACATAGTCTTTGTACGGAGTCGTATTTATAACACAAAATAATAAAAAATGTTGTTTTTGCAATATAACGGTAGTTTTTGTCGGTTACATCTTTTTCGCTGTCATAAAACCGAACGATTACTCCTTATAGTGTCGGTTACATTAATTGATCTCAGCATAAAAGTACAAGTTTTTAGGTAATTCCTGTGGTTTATTTTATTTTTCTTGAACATTTATAAAATTAATAGGCAAATTTTACATCAAACTTCAGATAAATAAAAATAAAATATTGTTGTATTTCATGAAATAGTTAATTCGACGATTGAAGGTTAATCTTCTTCATCTGTTTCTGGAAGTGTATCCATCGTTGAATTGTTGTTATTAAAATTTATATATTCACCATGGAATTTTGGCGGAATATTGCGGCGGAATGAATAAGTTATTTTAATATTTGTTACAAAGGTTGATTCCTTAAGAAAATAAAAAATAGTGGCAAACATACTTCTTTTGCGGTTCTGGCCAGCACAACTGTCACAATAGAGGCTTATTGTTGTGTGTGTCTTCCTTTCATCAATAATTTTTAAATACTGAAATATTATAGTACCTATTTCATTACATCCCCGTTTTCCATCAGTTTCTCCCCATAAAAAACAATAACCATTTCTAGCAGATAAAAGCTGGCGCAAAGTAGTGACTTTTCTTTTTGTTCTTTAAAATTATTTCTTTGGAATGATTTTTGTCTCTAATGTGATTTTGATATGAATTCGTTTGGTTTAAAAGCAATTGCTGTTCGCGATCAAGGTTATTGTATTTTTCACATAACACACACTTATCTTTCTTTAGTAAATGAAATCCAATATGAAAAGCAGTTTTTAAAAATGTGACAAAAAACTCTTAAGGAGAGAATATCAGATTATTTGTCCTTATTTTTCAAATGTTGTTTATAAACATCGTATAAACCTTTTATGTTACGAAATTCTTGAGGGAGGTACATTTTTTTGCTTTTATTTCTGCAGTAATGCGAAGGAACGGCGGGAAGTTGTTCAATAAAATTCTTCAAAATGTTCACCTTTGATGGATCTGATTTATTATGGGGTGCAGTAGATTTTTTCTCATCTGTCTGTATATTTGTTACATTTGACTGATTTCGAGCTGACACTAAACGAGTTTGGGAAATGTGAAGATTTTTAAGCAAAAATTGTTGGCAAACTTTAAAATAAATATTTTTGAAGTTTATCATGTAGGTATAACTATACTTTTTTTATTGCTGTCCGATCTTCGTCTACGTATATTATTTCGTGTTACGCAAGAAGCTAACCAATTTGTTTGCCTTGATTTGAAATCCATTCCCCAGTAAAATTCATTTATGTGTTGTCGATCTAACTCTGAAAGTTTTTGGCCGCATTCATTCCCACATATTTTGTTTATGCAAGGGTTAGGTTGAACGGAAGTGTCTCTTTTTGATAAGTTTCCAACAATTCGTTTTAATCTATTGACTTTATAACCTCTTTTGCTTATGATCATTTCATCTTCTATTGGGTTGTCACTTTCACTATCACTATAAGGTACAAGAGCCACTGAAATTTTAAAATATTTTGTTTTTAATAGAAACTTCGAGTACTATTTTCAAAATCCAACTTACTTTAGAAGAAGGTATTTATTCAAACCCGTTCAGAGCGATATTCCTTGTAGATAACCGAATTATTTCATAATAACTTAATATGTTATTTTAATGTAAGCGACACATCGCTGTCACCATAAAACGTAAACAAAATAAAAAGTGTACTTACATTAAAATTGTTTTTGCTCTAATATCATAACGGTTCCTAATAGAGTTCTAATATTTTGAGATTTGACGTAATGGAGTATTCTTTATCGATTGCTATCAAAAAAGAAAAATCGAAAAAATGTCGCTTACAACATTTTCGCGGGAAGGGCTCGATATATATATATATATTGAGGTATATTAGAGCATACATTTTAAAGAATATTTTTAATGATACGTTATTATAATCCCAATTTTATAATGTAGGCTTCAAACATGTATATGAACTGTATAAGGCGCCGTCTAATACCTAAACTTTGTTTATCAGTGTGATATTTCAAATATTTTTTTTTTTTATTTTTGTCTGGCGCCTATTTACAGGTTCAATAATCTAGTTAATTTGTTTACGAGAATTATTTTCTTCTTGTTGTTTGGTATTTGCGTATTTCAGAAGCTATTTGGATAAATATTTTTAATAAACCAGTTGACTAGACCACATTCGATAAAACAATTAGTAGTAGGCAGAATTCCTCTGGTATGAAGGGTATCTGAACAACAATAAAACTTGATTTAAGAAAAATTGACAAATGAAAAAAAGAAAACATATTTTACATTAAAAAACATTTCAACTTAGTCCAAATTCTCTAAATTTTTGTTTATAGTAAATAATATTGGTCCATAAAAAATCTCCACAATATTTCCTGTAATAATTTTCCATCAACAAATTTTTGTTTAACCAAAAAAAAAACTTAGAAGTTAAATTGTGATAATTAACGCCTTTTCAAAGCATATAAATTTGATACTAGATTTAAATACTAAAACCACTAAAGGGGACTTACAAGCAGATTACAAATGTGACATATGCTAATCTTGTTTTCGTCTTAACCAATCAAGTTGGTTATTCTAGAAGCCATTTCGAATATTTACATAATACGTATTTTCATATTTCATTATGGGAATAAAATAAAAAAAATATCTTCCTCTTTCTTATGACATTTATTAAACAAACAATTCATATTATTTGTAATCCCATAACAAGACAAGAATCTAAATACCAGAACTGCGAGAACTACTACTTGCAGACTTCCTCATTATTAGGTTTCCTCAATCGAATCGCGAACAGTATTTATATATTTATTTGTACTCGATCAAGTTGGTGGTATTGTCTTTTTTATTTTAGCAAATATTATTCTTTTCCAGAGGTGTTTTTTTATTTATTTATTTTTGTTTTGTTGTTGATTTTTGTCATTTCAAAATACAAAAAAGAGTAAGAGAACACAAATCGAAATGACAATACTTTCGCAAAGTTCAAATTTCAAGGTTACTATGGCCAGCCAGAATACTCACAAAAAGATTCTGAGGCGTAGGGGAATTGATTAAAATAAACCTCTCACGAGATTTGATATGTTGTCAACTTGTTGTATTATTTTTGTTCTCGTTTCATGGTTGTCACTTCTTCCTACCCTCCATCCCCCACTTATTTCATTAATGTTTTTTTTTTTCAAAATAAAAGCCGTTATGAATCAAAAAAATATTGATTGGCATTTGATAAAACAAAATCGAGTTTTTTTGGAAGAGTTCGAACTCAAGATTGTTGGTGTCGTGTTAGAATTTGATAGAATATGTGATTATTGTTTATTGTCACATACTGCCTTTGTCATGTCAAATTATTGAATTTGTGTTATTTTTCATTCTGGGCACACATCCATTTTGAGAAATGGCAGTTACAAATTGTTTAACCGAATCGAAGAAATTTGTTAATGTCAGATTGATGGGAAGACCAAATAATTCAATACTAACACGCGTTATGTTTCAACAAGCGGTGCTTCGAAACTCGGTTATAAATTGTTATATCCTCCACCTTGACGTTGGAAACTCGCAATATTCACCTGAGACCATATACTTCATACATTTTTTATCATAAAATACAATATGTTCATCTGTTCCTTGAAATCTTTGCACAGACTTCGATATTATTGCTTTCCCCAGAATATTTTCAAGTATTGCTTAATTTTTTAATGCACACCACATGGTGAGGGCAAAAATAGGTCGCCCCTTGCGATCTTAACTTCGATTATATTTTTTATATTATCTATTCATGAGGGCTACTATGTATATTTCTGGGCTAAAATCAAAATGCCAACAATTATCATTAACCAGTTAGCGTATCAATATATTCAGGCAGGGTCGATCATTGAACCTTAATTAAATGTGAACTTTTACAAATATTTTATATATCCAATATCCGTACTCTTGATATCACATGAGAGAGAGTCAACCATGAGACTTTTCCGCATCATGTCTTCCCACCATAATAAGTAAATGATAACACAAGAGTTTTGATTCATGTGGCACGTAAAATATTGACCGACGATCACCAAAAGCGCCAATTTTGTTTGTTGGCAACAATTTCGTGACGATCGGTTCATAATTTTCGATAGTTCAATATGAAAATTTCCATTGCAAAATCATGTTTGGTTTGACCTGCTGTCAACATCTCCGAACTATGTATTTCCGACTTAATGCGTACGCCATAGAATTCAAATGTTGTAATTCTTCAGACAAAAGTCTGGACCAGCAAAATATTGACCGAACTTCATCTAAGCAGCCACGTGTTTTTATTGAGCAGATCCCTTTTCCCCTTATAATTCGTGTCATTATTGTGGACTCTGGACCAGGAAAACAAAGAAAAACAAATTTTTCTTTGTTTTTCTGGTATTTTCGGGGCGTAATATGACGAATAGATACAAAGCAACGGCTCTGATTGCCTTTAACATAGCAAAGCCAAGGCTTATCTTGGTCCCTCTTTCATCTCAATCGTGGACACTGACCTCCCCGCTTTGTCACCTGGAGTAGCTACTTTCATCAATCCGTTGAAATAGTGAGCTATAAAAGAAGAACTATAACCAGTGAGCGGAGCAGTATAGTCGGACGGGGCCGACCATACGATACCCTACAAAACTTCCACGAAAAATTAACATTCTATGGTTCTTTATTCTGATCATGGGCAATATTTCGCGATATATGCACCCTTGATCAGATTCTTTTCACCGTGGATTGTGTGGTTATGTTCGGCTTTCAATTGTGGCCTAAAGATCGACTCGAAAAAACACAAAAAATTAAGTTTTCGGTCCACTTCATCCCAATATAATTATCTGATCATCGCTGAAAATTATAGGCGTTGTCCTTGACCATACCTAGATCCTCCTGGAAAATTGGAAAATTTCAAAGTCATCAGTACTTTATTTCCGCCCTCTAGTGTGGTAATGGTTAACTAAATAATATATGAATACGTAAGCACCTGTAAATATTTTAGTGTAACTCCCACACCCGAGTACATACGACAATAAAATTGGTATCAAGTTAAAGGTCAACCACCCCTCTTGGATATAGTATCAACTTCTCGGGTTTATGTTATTCAGGGGTAAATCTATACATTATAGAACACAAATTTTGTACTTTTTCACACAAAAATCAGGGTCCATTTTACCCGCTAAATATTGACCGATCTTTATCAAAACATGCATGTTTATTCTTTGGCCCGATCCCCTTCTCCATGTAAAAAATCATAATGTTTGGGCCATAATTGCGGCCTCTGGAGCGACCAGAAAATCAGAGAAAAATAAAGTTTTTGGTCCATTTCATCCCCTAACTATTAACCGATCTTTTCCAAAAACAATAGGGGTCTTCATTGGCCAGAACCCATCCTACATGCAAAGTTTCGTGAAGATTGGTCCATATCTGTGGCCTGTATCGTGTTTACAAAATATAATTAAAGGTGGGTATAGGACCAATATTTCGCGGCGTTACAAACTCTTGGGGCTGCACAAAGCTATAATACTAGGAAAAGGCAACGAAAAAAAACCATTAACCACATTTTCACTCTGCGAAAAACACATCGACACATTAAAGCCGCATTCGACAGCCCTATCCGTTCAAAGGTGTTTAAAGCCATGTCTGCTTTCGGCATTCCTGCAAAATGAATATGCTATACAGGATTGCTTTAACTGACATAAGGTCAGCAATTAAAATTGGAAAGTACCTCTCGAAGCCTTTTAATACCGAACGAGGATTCAGACAAGTTGACAGTTTGTCGTGTGATCTTTTTAACATGCTGCAGAAATGACACTGTGTACACCAAACAGCATATGTTACTCGCCTACGACATCGCTATAATGGGTCGAACATTGAGAGCAGTAACAGCCATTTTTAAAATATTGAGAAGGAGTCTGCCGAAGTGATGGTATAAACGCGTAAGACGTCTAGTAGACTCGAACCAACTGTGGAACTTGGGAACTACAGCTTCGAGGTAGTCAAAGATTTTATATACTTTGCTAACGCCGTAAATAAAACTAATTGCATTAGTTTTGAAATTCGGAGGCGAATACTGTTGGCCAATAGGTGCTACTATGGTCTAAGTAAGCAACGAGGCCACCTCTCGCCAGACCAAACTCACACTCTACAAGACGCTAATACTTCCCGTGCTGTTGTATGGATCAGAAGGATGGGTATATGCACAAGCAGGTGGTAGATGCAGCTCTTGGAGTGTTTGAGAGAAAAATTCTCCGAATATCGCCGTCGACGCAGATTTGTAACACATATTCTCGGACATCGGCAGAGTGAGACGTATCGAGCTGCAGCGACTACGTTGGCTATGTCATGTTGTGAGAATGGATTAGGATACCCCAGCTCAAAAGTCATATAAGAGCGAGCCAACTGATGGATCACGTAGAAGGGGAGAGCCAAGTGGAAGACAACATCTCCGATCATGGTCTTTCAAATTGGAAAAGCTGCAAACAAGACCAACGCGCCTAGATTCAAAAACCTAACCCAAAACTCCAATACCCGGAATGTAACATTCAAACTCCTTCGTTTTGAAATGCGCATAAAACTTTCAAAAATACCGAACATGGTTATGTCTAAGACGAGAGAGAATTCTGTAATAAAAATTAAGCCCATGATAATGATAGTGATTAACTTTTTTACGATTATTTATTTTTAATCGAATGTTGGGCGCCATTTTTCGTCAATGAGCTAGAGTGGGAAAAACTGTTCTTGTTCTATAAGAAAATTTCGATAGTAAATTTCGAAGCAATCTGCGAAAGAAGGATTAGAAGTCAACGTCCCCAAGAAGAAGATGAAACAGAACATTTTATTGAAATCCGTTTAATATTTTTATATAAATTTAAAAATAAGTTTATTTAAAATAATAACATTTTTAAAGTCCAAAATGCATATTCCTTTTTCGATTCAAAAATCTCATAAATGCCAGAATTTTTTTATTGATTTTTAGTGATTTTCTGAAGTATCGAAAATTCCCAGAAAATCGACAAAACTTTTTTCCAACAAATCTTTCCGAATTCGTGGACAACTTCGCACAGCTTTATTACGATTTCGGCATCAGAATCGGAAACTTGTGAAGAGTGTCGTTACGAAAAAACTCGGAACAAATTTAGCTGTCAAATTTCATTATAGGTCAATTTTATTTTGATGTTGATACTATGTAGTAATGGGAAACCTCAGCTCTGTAGATCGATCGAAACGTTCTCTTCAAAGGTTATGAAACACCAGGATCCAGCAAGAATCTGCTAAGAGATTTCGTAGCTTGTCATATTTGCTTTATGATTTCAAAATCAAAAGTAGAAGGAATGAATCTATTTCCAATTGCACCACAAATTTGCACCTCACTGTTGTTCTTCAAAAACATTCTCGTACTCAAAAAAATACGCGGCTTCTTTAGGTGTTCATGGGGAAAAAGTCGGAATTGTAAATTGTGATCACATAACGCAAACAAACGGAGCTCCAGAAGCAGAAAAAAACCGGCACACAGACGTGAAACTCATCACACCATAACTAAACAGGCAATCGATATTAATAAAACATTGGCGTTTATTTTTTTTCAGAATTACACGAAAAACACTCGAACCAATGATTTGACGGGAACTTTAGCTCTCCACAGAAACAAATAAATAAGCCGAACAAGACGAGAAACACGTTAAGAATATCGCTCAACTAAACATGCTCACTCGAACAGGTATTTTGGGGTGGGTTACCATTACAGAACAACGCCGGAGTTTTTGTTATCTTTTTAGATTAAATGACGTTGCAATTTCGCTGTACATGTAAGCCCTGTCTGGACACTTCACTCAATATTCATTTTATAAGTTTTGTTCTTTTTCGATTTTAACAAAAGTCACTTACAGCCATACTGACGACAGGCTACAACCTGCATGACAAGGCATTGTAAACGCACAACGCACCAAAAAAACCTATTGAATTTTGATTCACATCGATGCCAAGACAAGTGCGGAAGAAAATAAAGAGTGAAAACAGCGAACAAGCGGACGGACAGACATACAATCGAAGTATTCAATGGGACAATGGGCCACACATAGCGTTGATGACGCGTTATCGATACGCGAACGCATTGTGACGTCGAAGAAACCTTTTGATTTATTTTCAGCAACCCACCACACCCCTCCCGACAAAAAACCAATACCCGAACACAATAAATAATATGAATTATACGAAAAATTGTAATAACAAAGCAGGGGAACGGCGGCAAATCACGCATTTTGAACCCCGACAAAAAAAAAAACGCAAAACCAAACAAACCAGACTAGCACTCTTCACACATCAAAAGCGGTAGGAAATGCTGCAATCAAATCGCTGTAGTTAATAATAATAACAACAATATATTGATAAAAATGTTAAATTATCAAAAAGACGGCGAAGACGATATTACTGATTCATGATTTACCGTTGTTTCTTGGTAACCGCCCTTTCCAATAATTGCATTCGACGTCAACATAACAGCAGCAGGTTGGTCAGTAGGTACATACATCAATGCAACACCGATGAATGAATGTTTATTTTTAAAGGTAACAATTTTTTGTTTGAGTTAATATTTTTTACTCTGGTTTATTTGCTTTTAATGGCTAATGGATAGGTTGTCTATAAGTAATCCTAAGGGGTATTAAGACAGACATTAAAGTCATTCATATTTCAAAACATTCAAAAAAATTTAAATAAAATCCACGCTATGTTCAAGAGCCTAAAAATATTTAATTAAAGAAATGCACGCCTTGCTATGCCTTTAAAAAAAATTATTTAAAACCAGTAAGGAAAGTAGTAAAGTCGGACAGGGCCGACTATATAATATCTTTCACCACTTTGGGTATATATTTAACAGATGAATCCCAACAAACGTCGCATTTTTAAGGACCAGTAAAATGAAATTGGATACATGAACATATCATTCTGCAACCGATACTAAATTTTTCATTTGGTCAGATATAGAAGCTATATCTAAATCTGAACCGATTCCAGGAAACTTAACACACACGATCCTAGACCTAATTCATTACGCTCTGCCAAATTTTATGCAAACCGAAAGATATTAAGGGACTTTGGTACTCCATTTACCTAGACCTAATCCATTACGCTGTGCAAAATTTAGTGCAAATCGAAAGATATATAGGGTCTTTGGTGCACCATTTAAATTAAATCGGACGAAAATATATATGGGAGCTATATCTAAATCTGAACCGATTTTCAGGAAACTTAACGCACATCATTCTAGACCTAATCATTACGCTGTGCCAAATTTCTTGCAAATTGAAAGATATATAGGGACTTTGGTGGACTTTGGTGGGAGCTATATCTAAATCTGATCCGATTTTCAGGGAACTTAACACACATTATTCTAGACATAATTCATTACGCTGTGCCAAATTTCGTGCAAATCGAGAGATATATAGAACTTTGGTGCACCATTTACCTCAAATCGGATGAAAATTTATAAAGGAGCTATATCTAAATCTGAACCGATTTTTCCCAATTTCAATAGGGTTCGTCTATGGGCCAAATAAAAAAATATTCTTTAAAAAATCCACGCCTTGCTATGCCTTTGAAAAAAAATATTCTTTAAAAAATCCACGCCTTGCTATGCCTTTGAAAAAAAATATTCTTTAAAAAATCCACGCCTTGCTATGCCTTTGAAAAAAAATATTCTTTAAAAAATCCACGCCTTGCTATGCCTTTGAAAAAAATATTCTTTAAAAATCCACGCCTTGCTATGGCTTTGAAAAAAATATTCTTTAAAAATCCACGCCTACGCCTTTGAATAAAAAATATTCTTTAAAAATCCACGCCTACGCCTTTGAATAAAAAATATTCTTTAAAAATCCACGACTACGCCTTTGAAAACAAATATTCTTTAAAAAATCCACGCCTACGCCTTTGAATAAAAAATATTCTTTAAAAATCCACGACTACGCCTTTGAAAAAAAATATTCTTTAAAAAATCCACGCCTACGCCTTTGAAAAAAATATTCTTTAAAAATCCACGCGTTGCTATGCCTTTGAAAAAAATATTCTTTAAAAAATCCACGCCTTGCAATGCCTTTGAAAAAAATATTCTTTAAAAAATCCACACCTTGCTATGCCTTTGAAAAAAATATTCTTTAAAAATCCACGCCTTGCTATGCCTTTGAAAAAAATATTCTTTAAAAAATCCACACCTTGCTATGCCTTTGAAAAAAATATTCTTTAAAAATCCACGCGTTGCTATGCCTTTGAAAAAAATATTCTTTAAAAAATCCACGCCTTGCTATGCCTTTGAAAAAAATATTCTTTAAAAATCCACGCCTTGCTATGCCTTTGAAAAAAATATTCTTTAAAAATCCACGCCTTGCTATGCCTTTGAAAAAAAATATTCAGCTCGGATCGATGCAAAATGAATTTGGAACAACGCAAATGGAATTTTTCCTGTTCTTAAGAAGCGACGCAAATCGAAACTACGTAAGTCGGGTTCTATTCATTAATACTTTCATGAATAGTTCATAAATTATATAACCCCAAAAAATATGCCGACAAGTTGTTATTGTTTTTAATTCTTCGTTATATATGGTTTTAACAGTTATTATAATATAACCAACGAGTTAAGTATACAGGCAATATGTATATCCCAAAATTATCGTCATTAGTATTTCTTAACGTCATGGTCACAAAACATAAATTTAATAAAACATATGCGCTTCTTTAATAAAAAATACGCGACGTAAATATTATCACAATATTAATAGGTAGATTCCAAACGTAATATTCTTAGGAATTTTAAAGCAGACAAAAAACAAATTAGGTAATTGACGAATGTAATTATTCTGGAACAACAATAATAAACAGAAATTTACGCCTCTAAGTCAAATACCTTGGAGAAGATTGTGGTTTTGTTTTCGTTTTTTTTATACCCTTCACCACACTGTGGTACAGGGTATTATGTCTTTGTGCATATGTTTGTAACAGGCAAAAGGAAACGAGATAGACACATGTTTCCTTCTGAGAATATGCATAGAATCACTTTCAAAGTCGATTTATGCATGTCCGTCGGTCCGTCTGTCTGTCTGTACATGTTAAATTGTGAACAAAGTACAGGTCGCATTTATGATCCGAATTGGATGAAATTTGGCATAAGTCACTTATTCGGCCCAAGCACGAGCCCTATTGAAATTGGGAAAATCGGTTCAGATTTAGATATAGCTTCCATATGTATATTTAACCGATAAATTGGGAAAAATCGGTTCAGATTTAGATATAGCTTCCATATATATATTTAACCGATTTAATGTAAACGGTCCCTAAATATCTTTCGATTTGCCCGAAATTGGTTACAGCCTACTCATTTAGGTCTAGAATGATGTCTGCCAAGTTTCGTGAAAATCGGTCCAGATTTAGATATAGCTCCCATATATAGTTTCGTCCGATTTCATGTAAATGGTGCACCAAAGTCCCTATATATCCTTCGATTTGCACGAAATTTGGTATAGCGTACTGAATTGAGCCTAGAATGATGTCTGCGAAGTTTCGTGAAAATCGGTCAAATTTAGATATAGCTCTCATATATAGTTTCGTCCGACTTCATGTAAATGATACACCAAAGTCCCTATATATCTTTCGATTTGCACGAAATTTGGCATAACGTACTGAATTGAGCCTAGAATGATGTCTGCCAAGTTTCGAGAAAATCGGTCCAGATTTCTATAAAGCTCCCATATATAGTTTCGTCCGATTTCATGTAAATGGTGCACTAAAGTCCCTATATATCTTTCGATATGCACGAAATTTGGCATAGCGTACTGAATTTAGTCCAGAATGATGTGTGACAAGTTTCGTGAAAATCGGTCAAGATTTAGATTTCATGTAAATGGTGCACCAAAGTCCTCAAATATCTTTCGATTTGCACGAAATTTGGCATAGCGTACTGAATTGAGCTTAGAATGATGTCTGCCAAGTTTCGAGAAAATCGGTCCAGATTTCTATAAAGCTCCCATATATACTTTTGTCCGATTTCATGTAAATGGTGCACCAAAGTCGCTATATATCTTTCGATATGCAATATGCGAATTTGACATAGCGTACTGAATTTAGTCCAGAATGATGTGTGACAAGTTTCGTGAAAATCGGTTGAGATTTAGATACAGCTCCCTTATATAATAGATTGATTTTAAGTAATTGACACGCCAAGGAATCAATAGGATAGAAACAAAACGTACTGAAATTAGTATAACCTAACCTGTGACAAGTTTCGTTGGAATCGGTTCATATTTGGATATAGCTTCCATATATATTTTCGTCCGATTTGAAGTAAATGGTGCATCAAACTACTCATGTTTGTCAGATTACCTAAAATATTGCTGAATGTACAAAATTGAGCATAGAATTACTTAGATCTAGGTAGATTCACATTTATTTCATTTGTTTTATTTCATCCAATTTCATGTTAATAGTCCTGTTTAATATACCCATAGTGGTGAAGGGTATCATATAGTCGGCCCCGTCCGACTTTACTACTATCCTTACTGGTTTTAATTTGTATTTACCGCAATATTGTAATACAATTTAGCATTGATGCATTTAATTTTTGGGAGAGAGAAGAATAAGATAATTTCAACAAGAAGAAGATAACTGATTATAAATCATAACAAATATTCTTCAAAAAATCCACACTTCAATTTTGATAACAATTGAAAAATATACTTCAAAAACGGGTTTAAAGCTGCTCAGAATATTCTACTGAAATGTTCGCCATAACGTCTTACTTAGATATATATTCTTTAATGATCTCGGAATACCGAAAATTTGTAGAGGGTCTTTGGGTGCAGTAGACAACCTATAGCAGATCTCTGTCCATAGAAGATCTGTAGACTGTATTCTGTCCATACAAGACATGTACAAAGTCTATTGTATATAGAAGACCAGTAGTAGGTATTTTCTCTATAAAAGACATACATAAGGTCTACTGGATGCAGAAAACATGTAGAAGGTTTTTTTTTTTTGAAAATCGCCTCCTAACAGAAGAGTTTGTGAAATATCCTTTGCCTAAAGATGAATTGTGGAAAGTCCTCTGTCTGCAGAAGATCGTCAAAATAAGTTTTGTTTACATAAACTTGAAAAACGCCTCCAGTATGCTGAAGACTTACAGAATGTCCTTTGTCTATAGAATATACGTGGAAGTTCCTCTGTCTGAAAAAAAAACTCTCGAAAAATTTGGTGTCTACTGTGGAAATGTAAAATGTCATTTGTATACAGAAAACATGTAGCAGATCATACGTGTATGGCTACACAAAAATTATAGAAGTATTTTCTTTACAGAAGATTATCTGTAAAAATGTAGTAAAGCTTTTTGTAATGAAGAACTGTAAAGGTGTTCCGTTTAAAAAAGCCTAAGATGTCATCTGTGTTTAAGAGACCTGCAGATTGTATTCTGCCCAGAGAAGACATGTAGAAGGTCCGCTGTATAGAAGTCCATTTGTCTTAAGAAACCCTAATGAAAGTATTATGTCTCAAGAAAGACACATAGTTACTACTTGCATACATAGCTAGCTTGTTCCAGGCGCGTCGGTATTTTGTGCAGTTTTTCAATTTAAAAACCGATGCTCGGCAATGTTGTCTTCCACTTTATCTTTACATCTAATTCGTGGCCTTCCCCTTCGGCATGAACCACCAGTTGATTAGCTTCTATGTACTTTTTGATCTGGGACATCTTCATCCATTCTTACAATATGACCTAGCCAACGTAGTCGCTGCAGCTCGATATGTCTGACAATGATCTTTCGGAGAATTTTTCTCTCAAACACTCTAAGAGCTGCCTAATCTGCTTGCCTGAGTACCCATGCTTCAGATTCATATAACAGCATGAGCGTCTTGTAGAGTGTGAGTTTGGTCTGGCGGGAAGTGGCCTTGTTTCTAAACTGCTTACATAGACCATAGTAGCATCTGTTGGCGAACACTATCCTTCACCGAATTTCAAAACTTATGTCGTTAGTTTTATTTATGACCTTACCGAGGTATATACAATCTTTGACTACCTCGAAGCTATACTTTTCATGTTCCACAGTTGGTCCGAGTCTACTGGACGTCTTGCGCGTTGATACCATAGGATTGGTCTTCTGGCTATTTACTGCCAGACCCACTTTGGCAGACTCCTTTTCAATTTGTTCAAAGGTTGCTGTTACCGCTCGCAATTTTCGACCCATTATATCGATCGTAGGCGAGTAACATGTGTTGTTTGGTGTACAGGGTTGTCATTTCTGTTCACCTTTACCTCTCGTATGACCTTTAACAGCAGGATGTTAAAGAGATCACACGACAAACTGTCAGCTTGTCTGAATACTCGTTCGGTATTAAATGGATCAGAGAGGTGGAATGTGTCGATGTTTTTCGTGGGTCTTTTCCAGCATTTGGCGCAGAGTGAAAATCTGGTCAATGGTGGATTTGCCAGGTCTGAAGCCGCATTGGTATGGTTCAGTCGTTCATACAGTATGCTGGATAGCCTTTATATGCAATGATAAGAAGACTTATTCCTCTATAATTGGCACCTATCGCCTTGTCTCCTTTTTTGTAAACGGAACACTGGATGCTTGTACCAATCAGCTGATGCATGCTTCTGACCAGCATCTGACCACCAGTCTTGAATATTTCGGCTGGTAATCCATCGACATATGCTGCTGATCTCATCTAGGCTGGGTGGTATACTATTGGTTCTGGGGTATCTTCTTCACCACCACTATTTGATACCAGATACAGATAACGTGTGAGGATCTGGCATTTTGATCCTCACACGTTATCTGTATCTGTCACCAGGTTTCCATCTTCATCTCTACAGAAGGATGTGACTGCACCAAAGCCTTTGGTTTGGTATTTTACTCGTTGGTAAAATTTCCGGATTTCACTCTGACTCCTATGCATCTCGATTTGTTCATGCTCACGTTTTTCTTGTTCTTTCTTCTTTTTGCTCAAAATAATTTACTCTTCTTTCCTTTTCTCACGATAATTCTCCATCACATTGGGTGTTTCTACTGTCTGCAGGATTGCCCTATACGCTGCATTTTTCACATCGGTAGCATTACGACACTCCTGATCGTATCATGGGTTTCTTGATGGTGGTTTTTCATACCCAAGAGTTGCTTTTGCTGCAGTTTGTAGGGAGTGGGCAATTCTTTGCCATTGCGGTTCTATACTATTATCGGGACAAGAAGTGATTTCGTTAAGCAGGTGGGTAAGATGAGCGGAGTAGGCCTCTGCTACATGTTGTGTTTGCAGCTTTTCGATGTCAAGTTTCCGTGTTGTGTTAGATCGCACCTTTGCTGCTACATTCAGACGGGTTCGAACCTTGGCTGGTCCAAGGAAGTGGTCCGTATCGATACTCGCTCCTCGGTTCGATCAAACGTCTAATACACTGGATGAATGCCTTCCGTCTATCACAACATGATCAATTTGACTTCTCGTTGCTTGATAAGGAGAAATCCAGGTGGTGGCCTTTTGTATATCGAGATGCTTAAATCTGGTGCTGCTAACTACCATGTTTTTTGCTGCCGCAAAGTCAATCAACCACATGCCGACGGTGGGGCCAAAAATATTTTCCCTTCCATTTTTTTTGCTTGAATATGCTTGAATATGGTGCACCTAACTATTATGTTTTTTGCTGCCGCGAAGTCAATCAACTTCATGCCGTTGTCGGATGTTTCTTCATGAAGGCTGAATTTTCCGACGGTTTGGCCAAAAACATTTTCCTTTCCAATTTTTTTGCATTAAAATCTCCTAGTAGGGCCAGGGCAGCATGCATATGATGTTTCTTGGCGCTCGTAAAATATTTCCTTGGTCTGCTCATTTTTGTCTTCCGTCGGATCATGGGCGCAAATGAAACTGATGTAGAACAACTTCGCTTTTATACGGATTACAGCAATTCGCTCATCTTCCGGAGTGAATCTGGAGACAAGGTCTTTTATTCTCCTGTTAATCATAAATCCGCAACCAAATTCATGTCTCATTTTATGGCAGCTATAATACAGGGCGTAATCATCTGATTTACCTACTCCACTCCCTTTCAATCGCATTTCCTGTAAGGCAATAATATCGGCTAACGGTACAACATGCCCACATTCCAAGTGCAGATTCGCAGATCGTGGTCCTTTATTGCGGGGATCGTCAACCTCTGAATATCCTTTCGAAAATCCACGCTAATAGATCCAATATTGCTCCAAAAATTTAATTAAAAATCTACGCTAATTGTTCCAATTATCCTCTAGAATTCTAAGAAGAGCAGTTATCTGGGAAAAAGGGCGTTTCAAAAACCTCAAAAAACTCCTTTTTCGGAACATAATAGCGATTTTTTACCTGTTTATATATATATGTAACTGCATTAACCTATCACAATATACATTTAATATAAACATTGCCGAGTTAATTTCAATAAAAATGAAACAACAATACGAAACAAGTTCATTTATAACATGAATATTTAGTTCGCCAGGTTAATAAATCAATGAAATGTCTGATGGGGCGGCAGTAGCAAGCAACAAACAATACACGTTCCCCCTGCCCTGACTTTGCACTTTGTGACCACTTTGTTGTATGCGGGATAGTGTCGAACAAGTGCCGTTTAAACAAACGGAAACAATTGTTCACTTATCGGAGAGATAAAACAAATAAATGTACGAGTTATTCTGTTGAATCGGCAAAGAACTTCGAAACTTGAAACAATAAACAAATTCATCTTTTATACAGCTGGATGAGTGGACGGACAGACGGACGAATGCATAAACTGACGGACCTTAAAGATAACGACAATTTGATGGTCGGATGGTATGGTTTAGGGTTTTGTTGGTTTAATTTTTTTCGTGTAGTCTTCTGTTTCTCAGTAGAACTGCTAAATGTTAATTTAAACAAAAATTGGCCTTCATTTTTTTTTGGTGGTGGTTGCGCATAGCTCCTGACAATCGCCAACTGGCAATCAGTTGCCATTTTCAGTCGAAATTACATTTGCCGCAGCAAAAAAACTACAACTGAAACGGAAAAGTGTTGTCTTTATTTGTAAACGAGGGCATTTTTGTTGTACCATTGCCTTGCTCTCCCGACACTGGCCATCCATCCATCCAACTGTCCGTCCGTCCATCCACCAGCTTGCTTATGGTTTTTGAATGGCAGGCGGGCGTGTGTGTATTATTTTTTAATTTGCACTTTGCATAAAATATTAACTGATTTTGGCATATCTTTGGCTTTAGCATTTCGAACGTCACTATTTATTTTGTTCATATCTGAATCATAAGAGGCCCCAATAAAACAAACATTCAAAAACAAAAGAAACGAAATTGACCATTTAACTTAATTACCAAGCCATAGGCTGGGTAGCCACCTACCTCCTCGTACATTTTATTTCAGATTTCGGATTCGCTTGAAGCTGAAATGTCATTTTTGTTTGTTTCTGGGTTATCTTCATTACACAGAAATCATATCATTTTCTGAAAACAAAAATAAAAAAAAAATTATGTTGAATATCTCTGTCGGCTGTGATTCAGTTCCCCCAAGACCCTAATGATGTTGCGTAAAACATTTCATTGTTGTTATTATTATTAATTGATCTTTCTTGTGGTGGTTGTTGCTGTTCGTAATTCAATATGTTACAATTTGTGCAATATGAATTCGCCGCAATCATATGAATCATTAATTTTCCATTAAATAATTCCCGTTGCTTTTTGTTGGCGTTTGATTCATTCATTTGATTTGTTACAATAAAAATTGCAACACGTACTGTTATTCTTCCTCATCATCATTTTCCCTAGAATAACTTGGTTTCAGACACTGACCCACTCCCACCCCATTTGCAGTTTTGAATTGCAGGAACATTGACAATATTTTTATGGTTTCTGGGAATATTAATAATTGTCTATAGAAAACAAATAACTACAATAGAAGACAAAGAAGAAACGTTAATGCATTTGTTTTGTTCGAATTTATCATAAAATATACCCCACCCAACGAAATATGGAAGGTGACAAATCAAAAATACGTGTGTCATCAACCTAAGTCAATGTCTTTCTATACTTCCCTTAGATAGGTGAAGGAACAGATATAAATACTGCTATAAGTATGGATTTTTAAGAAAAAATTTTAAAGGATTATCAGAGCTATAATCAAAATATTTTTACGAATATTTGTTCAAGGATTATTCGACCCAAGTCCGTGGATTTTTATACCCTACACAACTATGTTGTCAGGGTATTATAGCTTTGTGCAGCCCCAAAAGTTTGTAACGCCGCGAAATAATGGTCCTAGACCCACCTCGACTAGCTGAGTCGATCTAGACATGTGTGTCCGTCCGTCAATTATAATTTGTAAACACGATACAGGCCACAGTTATTGACCAATCATCACGGAATTTTGCATGTAGTATGGGTTCTGGCCAATGAAGACCCCTATTGTTTTTGGTAAAGATCGGGTTATATTTAGGGGATGAAATGGACCAAATACTTAATTTTTGTCCGTTTTTCTGGTCGTTCCAGAGGCCGTAATTATGGCCCGAACGTCGGGATCGGGCTAAAGAATAAGCATGCCTGTTTTGATAAAGATTGGTTAATATTTAGCAGGTCAAATGGACCCTGACTTTTGTGTGAAAAATTACAAATTTTTTTTATGGCGTATATATTTGCCCCTGAAGGACATAGACCCGAGAAGTTGACAGTATATCCAAGAGGAGTGGTTGACCTTTAAATTGATACCAATTATATTGTCGTATGTACTCCGATGTGGGAGTTGCACTTAAATATTTACAGGTGTTTACGTATTCAGATATTATTAAGTAACCTATTACACTAGATGGCGGAAATATAGCGCTGATCGCTTTGAAATGTTCCATGAGGTTCCAGTTATGGTCAAGGCCAACGCCTATAATTTTCGGTGATGATCAGATTAAAAATTTGGCATGAAATGGGCCGAAAACTTAAATTTTTGTGTTTTTTCGAGTCGATATATACACAATTATAAGACGAACATCACAACACAACCCACGGATAATGGAATATGGACATGTACCGAATATTAGAAATATTCGGAAAATATATCAATGTAAGGAAGAGCTGTTGATCTCTAATCGGACAAGAGCAAATATTGCCTGGGCTCGGAATAAAAATCCGCAGAAAGTTAGAGTCCCGTGGTAGTTGTGTAGGGTATCGTATGGTCGGCCCCATCCGACTATACTGCTCCGCTCACTGGTTTCAGAATATTTTTGAAAGATTATCAGGATAACAAATATATTTCAAGGATAATCAGGGTCATAGGCGTGGATTTTTTAAAGAATATTTTTTGAAGCATAATCAGGGCCATAAGCGTGGATTTTTTAAAGAATATTTTTTGAAGGATAATCAGGGCCATAAGCGTGAATTTTTTAAAGAATATTTTTTGAAGGATAATCAGGGCCATAAGCGTGGATTTTTTAAAGAATATTTTTGAAGGATAATCAGGGCATTAAGCGTGTATTTTTTAAAGAATATTTTTTGAAGGATAATCAGGGCCATAAGCGTGGATTTTTTAAAGAATAATTTTCAAGAATAATCAGGGCCATAAGCGTGGATTTTTTATAGAATATTTTTTCAAGTATAATCAGGGCCATAAGCTTGGATTTTTTAAGAATATTTTTTCAAGAATAATCAGGGCCATAAGCGTGGATTTTTTAAAGAATATTTTTTCAAGAATAATCAGGGCCATAAGCGTGGATTTTTTAAAGAATATTGTTTCAAGAATAATAAGGGCTATAAGCGTGGATTTTTTAAGAAATAATCAGGGTCTTAAGCGTGGATTTTTAAAGGATATATTTTAATAAATAATTAGGGCCATAAGCGAGAATTTTTCAACATGTATTTTTTAAAGAATATTTTTTCAATGATAATCTTGACTATAAGCGTGGATTTTTAAAGGAGGACTTAGGATAAAGGATACTCAGGACCAGAAGCGTGGATTTTTTAAAGAATATTTTTTCAATGATAATCTTGGCTATAAGCGTGGATTTTTTAAAGAATATTTTTTCAATGATAATCTTGGCTATAAGCGTGGATTTTTTAATCTTGGCTATAAGCGAGGATTTTTTAAAGAATATTTTTTCAATGATAATCTTGGCTATAGGCGTGGATTTTTTAAAGAATATTTTTTCAATGATAATCTTGGCTATAAGCGTGGATTTTTTAAAGAATATTTTTTCAATGATAATCTTGGCTATAAGCGTGGATTTTTTAAAGAATATTTTTTCAACGATAATCTTGGCTATAAGCGTGGATTTTTTAAATAACATTTTTTCAATGATAATCTTGGCTATAAGCGTGGATTTTTTAAAGAATATTTTTTCAATGATAATCTTGGATATAAGCGTGGATTTTTTAAAGAACATTTTTTCAATGATAATCTTGGCTATAAGCGTGGATTTTTTAAAGAATATTTTTTCAATGATAATCTTGGCTATAAGCGTGGATTTTTTAAAGAATATTTTTTCAATGATAATCTTGGCTATAAGCGTGGATTTTTTAAAGAATATTTTTTCAATGATAATCTTGGCTATAAGCGTGGATTTTTTAAAGAATATTTTTTCAATGATAATCTTGGCTATAAGCGTGGATTTTTAAAGAATATCTTTCAAGAATAATCAGGGCCATAAGTGTGGATTTTTAAAGATTATTTTTTTTTCAAAAATAATCGCGACCGTAAGCGTGGATTTTTAAGGAATAATGAGGGCCATAAGCGTAAATTTTTGAAGAATATTATTTTCAAGAATAGTCAGGGTCCTAAGCGTGGATTTTTAAGGAATAATGAGGGCCATAAGCGTGGATTTTTGAGGGAAAATTATTTTCCAGGGTCTAAGCGTGGATTTTTAAGGAATAATGAGGGCCATAAGCGTAAATTTTTGAAGAATATTATTTTCAAGAATAGTCAGGGTCCTAAGCGTAAATTTTTGAAAAATATTTTTCAAGAATAATCAGGATCATAAGCGTAAATTTTTGAAGAATATTTTTTCAAGAATAATCAGGGTCATAAGGGTAAATTTTTGAAGAATATTTTTTCAAGAATAATCAGATCATATGAGTGGATTTTTAAAAATATTTTTAAAGTGTCATAAGGGTACAGGCTATTAAGCGTTTGTGTATATGTTTGTAACAGGCAAAAGGAAACGATATAGATACATGGTTTCTTTTGCATAGAATCACTTTCTAAGTCTATTTATGCATGTCCGTCCGTCTGTCGGTCTGTCTGTCCATGTTAAATTCTAAACAAAGTACAGGTCACATTTATGATCCGAATTGGATGAAATGATTTAAGGTAAATGGTGCACCAAAGTACCTATATATCTTTCCATTTGCCCGAAATTTGGCATAACGTACTACATTAAGTCTACAATGATGTGTGTTAAGTTTCGTGAAAATCGGTTCAGATTTAGATAAAGCTCCTCTGCATAATTTCGTCCGATTTAATGTCCATGTTAAATTCTAAACAAAGTAAACGACACATTTATGATCCGAATTGGATGAAATTTGGCATAGGTCACTTATTTAGCCCAAGGAACGAACCTTACTGAAATTGAGCCCTATTGAAAAAGCGGTTCAGATTTAGATATAGCTCCCATAAATATTGTCGTCCAATTTAAGGTAAATGGTACACCAAAGTACCTATATATCTTTCGATTTGCACGAAATTTGGCATAGGGTACTAAATTAAGTTTAGAATGATGTGTGTTAAGTTTCGTGAAAATCGTCCGATTTAATGTAAACAATGCACCAAAGACACTATATATCCATCGATTTGCACGAAATTTGGCATAACGTACTGAATTAAGTTTAGAATGATGTGTGTTAAGTTTCGTAAAAAACGGTTCAGATTTAGATAAAGCTCCCATATATATTTTCGTCCGATTTTAGGTAAATGGTACACCAAAGTCCCTATATATCTTTCGATTTGCACGAAATTTGGCATAGCGTACTAAATGAAGTCTAGAATGATGTGTATTAAGTTTCGTGAAAATCGATTCAGATTTAGATAAAACTCCCCTATATAATTTCGTCCGATTTAATGTAAACAATACACCAAAGACACTTTATATCCATCGATTTGCACGAAATTTGGCATAACGTACTGAATTAAGTCTAGAATGATGTGTGTTAGGTTTCGTGAAAATCGGTTCAGATTTAGATATAGCTCCCATATACATTTTTGTCCGATTTGAGGTAAATGGTGCACCAAAGTCCCTATATATCTTTCGATTTGCACAAATTGTTTCATAGAATACTGAAATGAGTCTAGAATGTGTCAAGTTTCGAGAAAATCGAGTCAGATTTAGATATATCTCCCATATATATTTTCGTCCGACTTAATGTAAATGGTGCACCAAAGTCCATATATATATATCATTTGCACGAATAGCGTACTGAATTAAGTATGGAATGACGTGTGCTCAGTTTTGTGAAAATCGGTTCACATTTAGATATAGCTGTCATATATACTTTCGTCCGATTTTATGTTAATGGAGAACTAAAGCCCCTATATGTATTCTGATTTGAACAAATTTGCACAAAACACACTGTGCATCGTTGGTCGATGCTGCCACAATAAATCGGATATATCTTAATGAGTAGTTGAGATGTTCACCTGAAATTTCAGGAATAATTTCTTCTGAAACTATAGGTTATATTAATATACAAATAAAAAATTGATTTTTGAAACTGACCAGCAAGTAACAATTTTGATTTTTTTTCGGACTTGCCACTCTTGTGCCACTTTTTTGTTTTGATACCAATTGTGCCACTTGTTTTGAAATGTTCGTACACGAAAATATTTACTAAGGATATATTCATGTGGATCATTTTTCAATTGGTTTTATTGAAATTGTCTATTAGAATTTTTACTTCCTATGGTACAGGGAATTTTTATTGTGCCAAATGGAGGTAACATTAATTAGCCAAATAGCATACAATTTAGTACGTCTCATTTGTTTAGCCTATCAAAATTGCTGATAATCGGTTAAGATATAGGTATAGCTTCGGTATACAAGATGGTGCGCCTAAGACCCGACTTTTTCCCAATCGAGGCGAAATTATTCATTGGGTATCGAATAGAGTCTACAATGACTTTTCATGGGATACAGGCTTGGGATGAGAACAATGTGGATTTCGTTAAAATCGTCTCAAATTTTGAAATATTTGAACAAAATACTTAGCTTTTGACCGATTTTAAAATTTGTAAGTACCTTTCATATATAATTTCGGGACGTCTGGCGCATTTTTTAGAATTGTCCCCATATAACGATACGGGTCATTATTCGGTGTTTTAAGCATTATGGGTGCTTTTTTTACACGAAATGGCTCTGATTTCGTTCTAACTCTTTGTCAAATCTTCCAATCAAAGATGTTTAAAGCTATAAGAGTGGATGTTTAAAACGGGAATAGATCCGCTCGCCGGTACGTCCATGTACATATTATTGTGAACAAAATATAGGTCGCATTTGTAATTATGTTTAGAATGGGTTTTTTATCACCTCTTGTATCAATTCGATTTTTGTTCTTTCCTTAAGTATTATTTATAATACAAACATTTAATATTTTTTGGTTATACGATATACCAATTAAATAATAATAATAATTATTATGCATCATTATGATTTTTTTTTTAATTTGCAGCCAATTGCAAATTATAAAAAAATCCAAATAAATGATCACACATGGAGGACTCAATATCGACATTAATTACAGTACGGAATAAATGTCTAACTATTTTATTTGCCTATTAATTGTTCGCACATTCAATTATTTCCGGCTATTAGCGTTTTTATGTCGGGGTGAGCGTCAAACAAAATAATTCCGTACATTACTTTTTTAACGAATATGATGCTATCTTCCTTATAACAGTATTAAATATATATTTAGTATTGAAATGTATTTCAATGTGTGAGTGTATGTGCAGTAACACATTAAATTTAATAATAAATAATATCATAATAGGCAGATATGATCAGCTATTTCGGCAGCATTAGAAATATTGAAATAATAGCTATTGCTATAAACAATAATGGCTTGAAATACCTATATTTTTTAATTTAATTATGGACTGGATTTAGTAGATGACCAATAGTATTAATAAAATATATATTAATAAAAAAATAAATAAAATACTAGATCTATAGATAGGCTAAGCATACGATACGATATGCCACATATAATCATATCTGTTTATTAGCATACATAGAGAGTTTTTAATGTGCCATTTTTATGCTTTCATTCGTTATTAAAATATGGCAAATATTAAGAACAACAACAAAAAATTTAACTAATAAAATATTTATGGTCCGACTGTCGTTAAGCGAACAAAGCAGATGTTACGCTGTTAAAACGAATATGTATATTTTTATTCGAATTTGAATTCAAGTTTTTTTTATAATTTAAAGAGAAAAAAACTGACGTATTTAAATTATTATAAAATAAAATACATTAAAAAAGGGTTTCTTATTTACATTTATATGTTTTCGGAATATCTTTGACAAATATTTCTTGGTAGTAGGGGAATACCCACTAAACAAATGTGGAATATAAATTAATATTCTAAAGATGGTTATAATGTATTCTTGCATATATATTTTAAAGCCCTTTTGGCCTTCTAGACCTAATGGAGACCTCTTGACATTATGAGCGCATGTAAACCTGGAAATATTAATCTGAGACCCCCAGAAATTTTGTATATACTTGATCAGAATAAAAGTCTATGTCGATTTAGTCATGTCCCTCTGTTGACATTACGATAGAGATCTCTTTGAAATCTTGAACATACGTTGCTACTACTACTCCTAGGATGCCTATTATTGAAAATGGCCATTTCGTGTTCTTTGTAGAATAATCCCGTTCAATTTCCTTATTTTGAAGGGGTTAGGCGCATTTTCAACCGAAAAATACACCTTTAGGTATTTTGATGACCCCAGCCGAATTTTTCAAACGAAGTGAACACGGAATACAAAATTACAGCCCATACCGAAAAGGTGACGGGTATGGACTGTAATTTTGTATTCCGTGTTCTGGGAAGGCTTTATAAGTATCTATAAGACATTCTGGTTACCCATAATAATCCATTCGGAGTTTATATAAGACGAGCTACTATCAGAAGATCTTCTGGCCTCCTATAACAAAACCTCCTGATATTATATAAGACGACCTTCGAATCTTCAATAAAATAAAACCAGTGAGCGGAGCAGTATAGTCGGACGGGGCCGACCATATAATACCCTACACAACTTCCACGAAAATCTAACTTTGCGTTATTTGCACCCTCCTGAAACCCGACAAATATTACTAATATTCAGTAGACGAGGGCTGTACATATCCAGATTCTCTTCACCGTTGGGTATGTTGTGATGTTGGGCTTTCAATTGTGGCCTATAGATCGACTAAAAAAACACAAAAAATTAAGTTTTCGGTCCACTTCATCCCAAAATTATTATCTGCTCATCACCGAAAATTATAGGCGTTGTCCTTGACAATAACTGGAAATTTTCAAAGCGATCAGCGCTATATTTCCGCCCTCTAGTGTGGTTTTTGGTTACTAAATAATGTCTGAATACGTAAGCACCTGCAAATATTTACCTGTAACTCCCACATCTGAGTACATACGACCTTACAATTGGTATCAATTTAAAGGTCAACCACTCCTCTTGGATATACTGTCAACTTCTCGGGTATAGGTCCTTCAGGGCAAATATATACGCCATAGAATACAAATGTTGTCATCACACAAAAGTCAGGGTTCATTTGACCCGCTAAATATTGACCGATCTTTATCAAAACAGAAATGCTTATTCTTTGGCCCGATCCCCTTCTCCATGCAAAAATTCGCGGTGTTTGGGCAATAATTGCGGCCTCTGAAGAGACCAGAAAATCAGACAAAAATTAAGTTTTTGGTCCATTTCTTCCCCTAAATATTAACCGATCTTTTCCAAAAACAATAGGGGTCTTCATTGGCCAGAAACAATTTTACACGCAAAATTTCGTGAAGATTGGTCCATAACTGTGGCCTGTATCGTGTTTACAAATTATAATGGACAGACGGACGGACACACATGTCTAGATCGACTCAGCTAGTCGAGATATGACGATCGGTATACTTAAAGGTGGGTCTAGGACCAATATTTCGCGGCGTTACAAACTTTTGGGGCTGCACAAAGCTATAATACCCTGACAACATAGTTGTGTAGGGTATAATTACATGTTTTACTATGGAGACGCATTTTTCATATGAAGTTGACTCTCCGGGTTATTGGTGAGTAACCAAATGATCTATATAGGGTCATATTTGTAATAGCCCGCCATATAAATATTCTGTCCCATTTCGTTATTTTTATAGACTTAGCCAGACGTTTCAACCATATAAATTCCGTCACCTTTTCGATATGGGCTGTAATTTTGTATTCCGTATTCTGGGAAGGCTTTACGAGTATCTATAAGACATTCTGGTCTCCCATAATAAGCCATTCGGAGTTTCTATAAGACGAGCTACTATCTGAAGATGTTCTGGCCTCCTGATATTATATAAGACGACCTTCGAGTCTTTAATAAAATAAAATTCTGAGATCATACAAGAAAACCTGCTTATGTCCTCCTATAAGTCGATCTCACTCCTGTGCTTCTCCTATAATACGACTGTCGGATGTTCTATAAGAATACCTTCTGGTCTCTTATAAGAAGAATATCTAGGCTAAAATTCTGGTATTTCATTCAGATATCATATAACTTTCATAAGAAATCTGCTCCAAGACGACTTTCCGGTTTTTCATAAGAAGACCGTTTGTTATCCATAAGAGGTCTGCTGGTCTCCTATAAGAAGAACTTCTGGTTTATTATGTGATAACCTTCTGGTTTCATATACAAATATCTTCTGATTTCCTATAAAAAACCGACAGGCCTTCAAAAAAAGACATTCTGCGATTCTATAAAAGATATTTTTATCTCGTCTTCTATAAGAATAATTTTCTGTATTTTTCTAGTCTCTAATACGAATACCTTTAGATTTCGTAAACAAAAAA